>NC_055998.1:5858504-6158504 GCF_018446385.1 Zingiber officinale
TGGAAAGGTGACTGAAAGAGCCCCCTTTCCTACTCAAACCCTTGAGCTTTGCTTACAGAGCAACCGATCCTAGCCCGCGGATAACATGGGCTACGCATTCGTAGTGACACCCATGAGCTATTCAGTTGTCCCTCCATGAGTAATGGGAACCTCTCTGAAGTTTCTTGAGCCTTCAGAGCAGTTGTACCTTTGGCTGAAAGTTCTAGACTTCGAGAAACCTCGTCTTTTAGGATAGTCCCTTGGACTAAAAGGTTAACCGAAGCCAAGGATTGAATAAACTCATATATAAATCTCACCTTGTCTAACAAGAACCACCCCCAGAAAGGGGGATCTAAGGTCATACTCTCAACAAGAAGAAATGAGTAAGAACTAAGGTAAGTGTAGAACGAAGAGAGGGCGATGGCCCTATTTAAAGGATCGAAAGACTCACAGGATCATTGTACTTAAGTTCACGAGATGACTGTGTCAATAGATCACGAGACCACTACAGTACCCATGGCAGAGTCACGGACAGAGACAGGCAAAGAAACAAAATTAGACTTGTGTCTAGTCAGTCGGCTACACCTCCTTCGACTAGACTTAAAGGGAAGGCTAGTGATATGGGTTATGTTTAGTAGGTCCCTGGTGAAAAGGAGAAAAGAGATAGCAAAATCAAGAAGACAGTCCAATATCGGCCGAGACATATCTCCAAGGAGATCTGCCAATATCGGCTGGGACATACTCTAAGGTACGCAGACCAATATCGACCGGGATATGTCTCAAGGGAGGTAGACCAATATCGACCGGGATATGCCTCAAGGGAGGTAGGCCAATATCAGCCGGGATATGCCTCAAGGGAGATAGGACAATATCAGCCGGGATATGCCTCAAGGGAGATAGGACAATATCAGCCGGGATATGCCTCAATGGAAGTAGACCAATATTGGTCGAGATATACCTCGAGGGAAGTAGGACAATATCGACTCAGATATGCCTCAAAGCAGGTAGGCCAATATCGACCGGGATATGTCTCAAGGGAGGTATACTAAAATCGGTCGAGATATACCTCAAGGGAGGTAGACCAAAATCGGTCGAGATATACCTCAAGAGAGGTAGGCCAATATCGATCGGGATATGCCTCAAGAGAGGTAGGCCAATATCGGTCGGGATATGCCTCAAGGGAGGTAGACCAAAATCGGTCGAGATATACCTCAAGGGAGGTAAACCAAAATCGGTCGAGATATACCCCCAGGGGAAGTAGGCCAATATCGACTGAGATATGCCTCAAAGAAGGTAGGCCGATATCGACTGGGATATACCTTAAGGAAGACAGACTAATATCGGTCGAGATATACCTCAAGGGAGGTAGGCCAATATCGGTCGGGATATACTTTAAGGTAGACAGACCAATATCGGTCAAGATATACCTCGAGGGGAGTAGACCAATGTTGGCCAGGATAAACGCACAGTACAATATCGAACTGCTCATAATATGACCGAAATAGAATAAGCAGGTATGAACGATAAATATACTTCAGTATAGCACGCAAGATAGAACTAGAGTAAATATTTTGAGAATATGCATAAATGTCTTATGATAATATGTAGTGCATGTGATTATATAGCAAGTTAACTAAATTGGCCGGAAGAATGTTTCTAGACTCTTCTGCAGGTACTAAACGACAAAGAAGGTACATCTGGGGTACGAAAAAGATTCCTTAAAAAGTCATTTGCCACAAGTACGCAGTTGACGTCATCTCATAACAAACTCTAACAAACCGGGGTCCACTTCATGACTACGGAGGTTATATGAAGTGGTATAAAAAGGGGAATCCTCTCCGTTGGCCAGGTACGGGCACATCACGGTTCACATCTAGGCTCTAGTTTTTCAACTACTGTTCATCTTCTTTCTTCTTTTCTTCCACACTTGTGGAGATCACTAACTTGAGCGTCGGAGGGCCTAGCCAGGGATTCCCACCCCGGTCTTAGGTCACTGACGATAGGGTTGGTCAGTCTCTTGTGCGCAGGAAGCCTTGGGAGCTCCATATCTCGGTTTGCTTCAGTCGGATCTCTCCCCCTCCACTAGATCTTGGCACCAGTATAGCCTTCTGCGACTCTCTCTCTCTCTCGATCCGCTTTGGGTTTCTCGAATTGGCACTCAGTCAGGTATCATTCTTCACCAGCGGTAGGTTCTTTCTCCCCGGCTTTCCATTTTGTCCAGCATCTCAGACAGGATCAAATCACATGCAGAGTGAGTTTGAAATGAGTTTGGTTGGCGAGTTGGCATTTTTCTTAGGTTTACAAATTAACCAAACCAAAGAGGGGATTTACATTCATCAATCTAAATATGCCAAAGAGCTATTTAAGAAGTTTGGAATGGAAAATGAAAAAGACATATCTACTCCCATGGCCCCTAGTACTAAATTAGATGAAGATCATGAGGGGAAAGAGGTTGACTCTAAGGTGTATCATAGTGCTATAGGAAGTCTTCTTTTTCTCACGGCTAGTAGACCCGATATACTTTTTGCCGTGGGTATATGTGCAAGGTATCAATCTTATGCCAAGGAGTCACATTTGAGTGTCGTTAAGCGAATTCTCTGATATCTAAAGGGAAATCAAAATGTTGGCTTTTGGTATCCTCGAACCGAAACTTTTAACCTAGTCGGATATACCAATTCCGATTATGCCGGATGCAAATTGGATCGCAAAAGTACTAGTGGTGGTTGTCAATTTCTAGGATCCTTTCTAGTAAGTTGGTCAAGTTGGAAACAATATTGTGTAGCTCTCTCCACAACCGAAGTGGAATATATTATCATGGGAGAGTGTGTATCACAATTATTGTGGATGACCCATACTCTAGAGGACTATCAACTTACCTATAACAATGTTCAAGTTCTTTATAATAATGTGAGTACAATCAACTTGACAAAAAATCTCATCCATCATTCAAGAACAAAACACATAGAGGTTAAGCATCATTTTATCCGTGATCATGTAACTTGAGGTGACATTGTTCTAAATTATATTGGGTCAAAATCAAACTTAGCTGATATATTCACTAAACCTCTTCCCGAAGTTGAATTTAGTTTTCTTAGAAGGGAATTGGGAATGTGTTGTATTGATTAAATCAAATCCTCCATGATCACTTCAAAGGTACAGTTCTTGAAGTTCTCTTAACCTTAATTTTGCCTCTCACAAAAACATAGGATTGTTCTCTTGATAATGTTTAGATGGGGGTGAGAGGTTAGGGACAATTCTCTTGGTCATAATGCTTGTTATGATGCATTATTTTTGTCAAGAAAATTGGATTTCATATGAAACATTCATTTGTCCAATCATAAGAAAAGCAAGTGTACAAATCATGTGTATTTAGCCCAAAGATTATGATTAGAAATTTTTATTTTGAAATACATATCAAACTCATTTTTGAAAAACCCTGTTGAAGTTTGTGTTTGGATAAGAGTTAGTATTGCATAGTTATATACAAACTTACAAAAAATATTGAAGTTTTCGACGATTTTTAATTATGTGTCAATTTTCGAAAACAAGGACCATTTTCATCAAAACTTATTTTTCCCTGATAATAGAAGACATACGTAGTGTCTATCTAGCATTTCATGATTTTTGGATTAGTGTATAATTAGCTGTGCATTTCTGAAACTCGGCTCTGAAACTACTCAGAACTACAGCATTATCAGAAATCCTAATCGATTGGTTAATTGATTGGGAAGCTCGCATTTCACCCACAGAGCGTCGCTGAATCGATCACTGGATCGATTCAACAAGTATCAATCGATCAGTGGATCGATTGAGATGCATGTCCGAATCACACAGAAGCTTTGTGAATCGATCGGTCAATCGATTCACTTGCTCTCAATCGATTGGGGAATTCGAAATCTAACTTAAAACATTATTGACCTAAATCTCCTCTCATTTCAAACTTTCTCTCCTTCGACTCGTCCCGTGCCCTAATTTGGGTGATTTCCCCGACGATTCTCCCAACTTTGTCGGTCGTCTTCTCCAACGGTCTTCTTCGGCACTGAGTGCTCTTCTCTTCCTCTCCCACTTCTGCTCTCCTCCTCTCGGTGAACGGGGCTCACGGTCCACTTCCTTCCTCGTCTCCTAGTCACAGAACTCACACGTCTGGATGTGGAATCCTAACCCTAAGTAACTCCTACACTTTTTCTTTACTTTCTCTCTAGACTTTGCTTCTATAATCTGAGTGTTGCTAATCTTGCTATGTTTTTGGCGCATTTCATTCATGCATCATATGCACGACATTGCATTCTTTGCATTGTGTTATCTGCGGTCTTGCGCATTCCATTTCATTCCTCATTGTTTAGGAAGAAACAAAAGGTCAGTGAGTCGGGTGAGGGTTCGTCTCGGCTGCAATCCCGCCCTCAACCTCCCACTGATTAGAATTTTTCGAATGCTGCCTTGGAGCAAGCTTTTAACCAAAACACCTTCAAACTGATCCCTCCTCGGTCCATTGATCATCAATTTTATTATGATTCCTGCTTTGAAGTGTTCTCCTTAATCGAACATTACCAACTTTCCTCCATTGTCTACTGTGAAAGAAGTGTTAATGTTGGGCTTGTCTCTGAGTTCTATAATAACTTGCATACATCCGATGGAGTTCTTTACCGTACTTGTGTCGCCAAGCGCAGGCTGGATTTTTCTTATCAAATCCTTCAACAGTTTTTGAGGTGTCGACTGTCGACGAAAGAGTTCGTGTTCTACCCTACCTTACATGATCTCCTTCCTCCACCATTCGACCATATTACCATTGATTCCATGCATCAGAGTCTCTTTGGTCGTCCCCGTCTAGATGGTCCAAATGTGCATATTACCACTTTCTCCTCCTTTGAATTATCTGCCCGGGACAATGCGTTATTTAAAATCGTTATTAACTGTCTTTCGCCTATTATCTCCCATGCCTTAGACCTCATCAGAACCTCTCACATGTTTTAGTTGTATGCCATGTGGCACTGCCTTGATGTCAACATTGCTTTGAACATCTTTCACTACATCATCCATTTCACTCAGCCTGTGCAGCAAACAGTTCATATGCCTTTTGGCAACATCATTACCGACTAGTTAGAGTCCATGCATATAGATGTATCCTGAGGTAAGCTAGAGCATATGACCATCTCGTATTCCCGCATCTCTGCACAGTCCTCCACTAAGACTGGTATTGAGACTGGGTCGGATGGCGTACGATGGATTGACCGGGGTTCCCTTGGTGAGGGACCGCGAGATCGACCTCGGGGGGCAGGATAGGTTCCCGCTCCGGAGGCTGCTAATCCTAAGGCAGATGTTGAGGCACCTGCTTCTCATGGTCCCGTTATGGATGCTCAGATTCAGACACTTGAGGAGACCGTGGACACTCACTTTAAGGAGCTGTCCATGGCTATTGTTGAGATGCGCGCCGAGGTTGCCACTTTGTAGATGAGTGTTGATTATCTGACAGAGGTAGTGTGATCTTGGATATCAGGTCACTCTCCTCAGCCTCCCCCTCCAGCAGGTGATGTGCCACCTGCTTTTGATGCTTCCAGAAGTCCTGCTGCTTCGGCTGATGCTGTTGATCCTCCTGAGGGCGACATAATTGAGTTTTTTGTTTCATTATGACTTCTAGTGTCCCCTTCCTGTATGGATACTTTTTTTGTTTGACTCATAGTCTATGGTGTGCATCTTAGACACTATTTTGTGTGTTGTATCTATGATATGTCATCTTGATGGACATATGTTTTGTGGCGCTAGTGTTTTTAATTCTGTTATCATAGTGTTTTGGTTTGCATGATACGTGGGGGGCATACCCTATTGTCTTTTGGTTTAGGGGAGTACCCCTCGACTATATTGTTGGTGTGGTTAGCACTAACGGTCTAACTTAGGTTTTAATGAATGACAAAATAGGTTAAGTTAGTTTCGTTATGATCTAACACTTTGACTAAGTGTGCAGGAGAAACCCAGCTAGGTCGACGGGCCGATCAGATAGCTGGCACGAACCCCAGCTAGGTCAACGGGCCGACCAAATAGTTGGCACGAAGTCCAGATAGGTCGACGGGCTGACCAGATGTTTGGCATGAAGTCCAGCTAGGTCGACGGGCTGACTGGATAACTGGCACGAAGTCCTGACGGGTCAACAGGCTGACCGGACGTCTGACAGGTAAGTTAAGGTAAGTCATTGAAGGGGAGTGACTTGGTGAGGGCGTGTTCCCAGTTAGGGAACTTAGGTGTCGATCCAACTTAGATCCATTTCGGAAGTCTAAGTTGAGATCGTGACTAGATTCTGGTTTTGGTGAAACGAAATCTAATTATTACTTTGTTCTATTATATTTGTGCTAACTTTTGTTTTGCAAGGCAGTTTAGCTTTTATTTTGCCTCGGACTAACATTTTCTTGCAGGAAAAGGAATTTCTGGAAAATGGTGATCCGAGCGCCCAGAAGACAAAACTCTATCCCGTCGCAATGAGGAGCGTGTTGATTGGCCGAGCCTACATCACGGTCCGAGCGCTCGAAAGGGATCTAGGTGCCCGGAGTGCTTCTATAAAAGAAGGCCTCCACCAGAGCTGAAAAACACAACTGCTTCCTACAACTGCTCGATTGTGCTCTGCTCCTGAGACGCAAAGACACTTCTCCGACAACTTGCAGCTCAAATTCTTTTTATTATTGTCGGTATTTTCTTTTTTAATAGTTCCTATACTTACTATTGCAATCCTATTTGCGAACTATTAGTAATTTCCCAATGAAAGTATTCGACGAGTGCGAGCCTTGGAGTAGGAGTCGACAAAGGCTCCGAACCAAGTAAATTGGTTTGTGTTAGCGTTGTGATTTTCATTTTTCCGCTACATACTCGCTACAAATTTTTCGATCGCTATTCCCCCCCCCCCCCCCCCCCTCTAGCGACTTCCATGATCCAACAAGTAGTATCAGAGCAGGTACCGCTCTGATTTGGTACAACCACCAATTAGACAAAGGGGTGAAATTCTTTTTCCTTTTTTTTCTCAGTTTTAAGTTTTACGATATAATCCAAACTGGTATCATTACCTTTTTGAAAAAAAAATCATAGCAATTAAGCTGAACTGGTGCAACACCAATTCATTTTTATTTTAGTTTTTTAATTTAATACTACACTGCTAATCCAAGAACAAGTCTTGGGATTTTTTTTTTGTTTACTTGTGTGCAAGAATGTCTCAAATCGAAGGTTTCAACATAGTTCGTCCACCTCTATTTAACGATGACGACTTCCCCTACTGGAAGAAACGAATGGAGATTTACTTAAATACCAACTTCGACCAGTGGTTCAGCGTCACCCGTGCCTACAAGGTGTATGTCGATAACTCTGAAAATCTACTAGACCCGGAACAATGGACTCCGGACATGAAGAAAAAAGCCTAGACAGACTTCAAAGCACTCAACACACTACAATGCTGGCTAACGAAGGAAGAGCTGAACCGAGTAGGCCCACACCAGAATGCAAAGGAACTATAGGACAAGCTCGTCGAACTTCACGAGGCAACCAACGTTGCCAAGGTAACCAAACAAGACCTTCTTTTAAATAAATTGTTTAGTATTAAAATGCAGGAAGGAGAATCCGCAAGTTCGCTCCACGCGAGGATCAAAGACATCTTCAACAGACTTCACACTATCGGCCACCAGATGGAGAACCACAATTTAATCAGGTACACTCTAAATGCATTTCCTCGAAATGCATTGTGGGCATCCATCGTGGATGCCTATAAGATTTCGAAGAACCTTTCTAAGTTAAAGTTAGATGAACTATTCTATGTGTAAAATACGACACTCAAATAATAATAAAATAATAAGATTATTTGAGGAATAACCTTAACGAAATTTTTAGGAATTTTTTGAGACTTAATCGGAGCTCGTATGGCGTATGTTAAGGAGATGCATTTATAGGCTTGAGAAAAGTCTGTTTAGGATACTCAAATGTGGGAGTTGATTGAGTTAATAAAACCTAAGTTTCAATTAAAAACCTAGGTTTTTGCTTTTATTTTTGTTTCTTTTTCTTCTCCTTTTATCTTCTCCTCCTGATCCCCAAATCGCGTCGTTTCCTTCTCCTCTTCCCCGAGCTCCTCTTCTCCTCCCATGCGTACAAAGCCTCAAGCCCTCTCCTTTTCTCCCCGCGTCACCCCCCTCTCGCCTCTGCCCGATTTCCTCGCTCCTTCTCCATCGCGAGCACTAGCGTCTTCCTCGACGCATCGCCAGCGTCAAACGACGGATGGCCTCGTGCCCTAGCCGTCCCTCTTCACCATCGACTGCTGGGGGGGCTGATGCTGGAGTATTAGCGTCGCCGGCTACCTCTCCTCATCGTCGTCGTGCCCTAAATTCCACTCGATTTCCTTTTTCCTTCTCCTCTTCCGATCGTCGGGTCTCATCGTCGCTTCGGATCCAACGTGGGCCAAGAGTCATCAACCAAAGGAAGGGGGCCTAGATCAAGCCATCGATCCGCTCAATCGCCATCATTAGGCCTAGCGTTGTATTATGCCCTAGCGTCGGCACGATTCCAACACTTTCTTCTTCGAGCCATACCCTGGTGCCATTTTCCCTATCGCCACTGATCACTCATCGCCAGTACTTAAGCGCACTTGACTACCGAAGCATACCGGCTGAGTTCTTCCCTTCGGCTGGTTGACCTGATCCCTGGCACTACCGACACATATCTACGGTAAGGTGATTGAATTAATCTTGATTGATCTAAGTAGGATCTAGATACATATATGATTTGGGGCATCTGTTTGGGTGGTTAGCAGCGTCATCCAACTCCGGCCACCAATTTCCAGCAAGTATAGTTGTGTTCTGTGGAGCTGGAACTGTAACAGTATTAGCAAGAACTGTATATTGAGGTAAATGCATTGAATTAAGTATGAATTGGATTACATGGTTAAAAGATAGATTTATATTTGGGTGAGCTTAGGTTGATTTATGTATGGACTTAATCTAATTGAATAGTGGAACAATTAGGATTAATGAAGCTAATCCTAGTTGATCAATGGATTAGATTTAGTAGAGGATTTGATTTAGCTAATAAATTTATATGTAATTAGCTAAATCTGTATGTCATGTATTACAGGACTTTAATTCGAGACGAGCGTCTTGACATGGGATCTATTCGGATACGATCTCCATTTTTAAGGCGGGTACCTTTGACTTATCTCTTTTGATACTGTCATATTGATATGCATAGTAGGTTATAGCTAGTAGTAATAGTTATGTTTGCATTTGCTTTGGTATGCCACTACTTAGTACTTGTAGTCTGCCTTTATTGTTATCTATGATGCATTCATGCTTATATACTCTTGATTGTTGCCATGTGTACTCTTGTTCATAGAAATAGTGACATGCATTGCCCTATTGTGGAATAAACTAGTTATTTGACATATCTGATTTATGTACCTAGATTTATGATACCTAGTGTTGGACCCTGTGAGTGTTTTGATGTGATCAACCAAGTTGGTTAGGTCCTGCTTTGTGTTTGATCCCTGTGTCTGAGTGTGCAGGAGCTTAGGAGCACAGGAAGTCGAGCGGAAGATGCAGCTAGTGAGAAGGACGGCACGGGAAGGGAGTCGACGGGCTCGGTGCGTCCGAAGGATGAGAGAGCTGTGGAAGAGTACACCGGTGGGCGAGAAGAATGTGCACGGTGTTCGAGGGACGTAAAGCTAGGACGGAAGACTGCTCGAGGAGAAGACCAAAAATTGGGTTCGGGTGAGCCCTATTTCGGTTGGCCACAATCACCCAAACAAAGGGAGCCTCGAAAGTCGAAGCAAAGAAGAAACGGAGCTGAGAAGACTGCTCGAGGTGCCTTCAACCAATGTTGAAGGCGCCTCAAGCTGAGGCGCCTTGAGCCTCAGTCTGAGGTGCCTCAAGCACTGAGGCGCCTCAGACTTGCTTTGAGGTGCCTTCAGCCTGGTTAAATTTGACCGTTCGCAGTGGATAAGAGCTCTATCCATACACCGAGTTGGAGGCACCTTAAACCTTGTTGGAGGCGCCTTGGACCCTCGGAATAGACTTTCTAGGAGCTATATAAAGGCCCCTGGAGCTAGGAAAGAAAATACAACTAAAGCAATCAATTGTGTAGACATTCCTAGCAATAGTTCTAAGCTTCCAAAGTGTAAAAGCCTTCTCTACCTTCAGAGAAGGAGATCTTTCAGTGCGCTTTTCTTACTGCCTTGGATTAACAACCTTCTTGGTTGTAACCAAGTAAATAGCTGAGTCTCTTTTCGTTTCTGTTAATTTAGTTGTTATTATTTTACTATTACACTATTTGAGTTGAAATTCGAGGAGGGTATAGTTTTTATTTTTCAGGCAATTCACCCCCCTCTTGCCGGCCTCCGCTGTACCTACACCTAGATCATTGTATGGACTTATTTCCTTTTTGGTACATATTATATGAAGGTGTATACTGTTAGGATCTACATGATTAGTGTAATGCACCATCTTGCATGATTACATGCTGAGCGATTGTCAGCTCCATTATTGTTGAGCACATCACCAGTTACATGATCTACACACACAACCACTCATGGGTTAGTGGTACATCAGGCAGGGTGTGTGCAGTTTGCTCTGTCAGGGCTTCGCCGGTCCGCTCATGGGTAGCGATGACAACAACGTATAGTGGGCAAGGATCCCTCCCCTTGACTATGATACAGAGAGATGAGATCTTAGGCTCCCCCACTATGTTTGGGGTAGGAGGATAGGTGTACTCCGACAGCATCCTTTCCACTCGGTCAATCAAGAGTAGTGATGGCAGAGTGCACAGTTGTCATAGCCCTACCCACTCGGTCTCACCATCGCTTGTGAGATGGCTAACTGGCGTCAGGGTGACCATGTCATTTGCATCATATACATGGATTGCATTTATTGCTTGTTATTGCTACATATTGGGTGCTGCATTTCTGTGATTGCATATGATTGACATGCATACAGGAGACATGATGGGTTTGGTCTGATGACCTTTATGTCAGGATAGGAGGCACAGGTGAGTACAACTTCTTTGAATGTTCAGTCTTCGCATTTCCTATTTTTGATCAGGAGACTGTACTCATGATTATTACTGTTATATATATCTTACTATGCATGTCAACTTGATACCTGCTGAGTCGTTGAACTCACACCGTTACTTTATGTTCGTATTTCAGGTTGAGGTCGTCAGGAGGTTCTGTTGGTTGCTACTCGGAAAGCCTAGAGGTTCCACTGTACAAAAATTTTGTACAAAGATCTGAACCTTTTCCTAGCTACCATGTGTTCTTTTAAATTAAATTTTGGATCGCCTGCGGAACTTAACACGTTTGATCCAAAACTTAATCTATTTGTTCTTTTAGGTTTTGACTTGGATCTCCTACGGAACTTAACATGTTCGACCCAAATCACCTTAAGTTATTAATTCCATTAAATATTAATTTCCATAATTGGTTCCCAGTACTGACGTGGCGAGGCACATGACCTTCTTGGATATGGGAGCAACCACCACCGACTAGACAAAACCTTTTATAGAAATCTAATATTTAATTTCCTAAAATAACTTTAGGTTAACCGAAAAGAACAATCAAATCACAAGGAAAAATAAAACAAAAGAACACAACTTCGAAAAACATATTCGAAATACTAGAACGTAAGCCTCTTGTATTTGATATTATTTCCATAAATAACTAGTATGATGCGGAAAAGGAAAAACTACTAGTTATACCTTGTAAAAAGACCTCTTGATCTTCTACCGTATTCCTCTTCTAACCTCGGACGTTGTGTGGGCAATTATCTTCCGAGATGAAAAACCACCAACCACCTTCTTCTCCTCCTAGCTAGGTTCGGCCAACAATAAGGAAGCTTCACCAAGGAAAAAGATCAAAACACCAACCAAGCTCCAAGAGATGCTAGCTTTCTCTCCTTCTTCTTCTTCTTCTCCAAGTAGTATCCGGCCACCACAAGAGCTCCAAGGGGAGAGAGAGGTTCGGCCACCACAAGAGAAAGAGAGGGAGAGGATGATGATGGTCGGCCACACCAAGGAACAAAAGAGGGAGAGAAATAATAGAGGTTGTTACCATGAAGGCACCCCCACTCCTTCTTTTATATTCCTTGGCTTTGGCAAATTAGGAAATTTAATTACAATAAAATTTCCTTAATTTCTTTGACATGATTTAATTGAAAAAAAATAAAATAAAATTTCCAATTAAATCAATATTGGCCGGCCACATCAAGAGAAATAAATTAGACAAGTTTTAATCAACAAATTAAAACTTCCTAATTTGTTTCCAGAAATTTTAAAAATAAAATTTCTCTTCAAAAATCTCTTCATGGTTGATAAAAGGAAATTTCTATAATTTTAATTTTATAACATGTGAATAATTTTTAAAGAGAAAATAAAATATCTCACCAATCTTCAAATAAGGAAAGAGATCTAATTTCTTTCTTTAATCTTTTGTAGATCTTTTACAAGAGAGATATTTTAATTTTAATTCTCTTTAATAAATTATATCTTCCACATAATAAAAATTAAAATTAAAATCATTTTTAATTTAATATGGCCGGCCCCTCTAGCTTAGGTTCAAGCTAGGGCTGGCCACCCCAATTCATGCTTAGGCCGGCCCTAGCTTGGTTCCCAAGCTAGCTTGGCCGGCCCCCTTTAGGTGAGTATAGAAGGTGGGTATAGTACTCTATAAATAAGAGGCTAAGATAGGGACCGAGAGGAGGAATTGGTTTTGGTCTCCCGATAAAATTAAGTATCCCGTGTTCGCCTCGAACACACAACTTAATTTTATCAATAATAATTCATTCCACTAGAGAACTATTATTGAACTACCGCACCAATCCCAAATTACATTTTTGGGCTCCTTCTTATTATGAGTGTGTTAGTCTCCCTGTGTTTAAGATATCGAATGTCCACTAATTAAGTGAGTTACTGACAACTCATTTAATTAATATCTTAGTCCAAGAGTAGTACCACTCAACCTTATCATCATGTCGGACTAAGTCCACCTGCAGGGTTTAACATGACAATCCTTATGAGCTCCTCTTGAGGACATTATCAACCTAGTATCTCTAGGACACAGTTTCCTTCTATAATCAACAAACACACTATAAGTGATACCATTTCCCAACTTATCGGGCTTATTGATTCATCGAACTAAATCTCACCCACTGATAAATTAAAGAAATAAATATCAAATATATGTGCTTGTTATTATATTAGGATTAAGAGCACACACTTCCATAATAACCGAGGTCTTTGTTTCTTTATAAAGTCAGTATAAAAGAAACGACCTCAAATGGTCCTACTCAATACACTCTAAATGTACTAGTGTAATTATACAGTCAAGATAAACTGATACCTAATTACACTATGACCTTCTAATGGTTTGTTCCTTTCCATGTTGGTCATGAGCTACTGTTTATAATTTATAAGGTACTGATAACATCATCTTCTGTATGTGACACCACATACTATGTTATCTACAATATAAATTAATTGAACAACTACAACTAAATGTAGATCATTTGACCAAATGTGATTCTTTATTCATAATGAATGTTTACAAGCTTAGGCTTTCAGTATACACTCCAACAGGTTCCAATTGCTAGTCCCCTTGTCACAAGAATTTTCGTTTTGGTCTTTTGGTTTCCTGTTTATTTGCTTAGAAGCTATGTTCCAGACTTGTATTGGTTTTGCACCCTGGATTTTGTATGGTTTTTCTTAAGGCATTGGACTGGTTAGACTTTCTGCTTACTCGGTGGGGTTTTATTTGGTATGTATTGCTATGTGCCTGCCGGACAGAAGAAGAGGTAAGTTTGGATGTTTATTTTTGATTTTTCGTATTGTGATGACAACCGTAGGCTATACTATATAAACTGCATGGATGTTTGTTATTTTATTGTATATGTTGCGGCCATGTTGGCCGAGAATTGAGGGGCCCTGAGGGCTTTGTAGATAAGTTTCAGATTGTCACTCATATAGGGGAGATGCTGTCGAAATTTCCTCTGGCAGGGACTCCCCCGAGGCATGACACTGTGAACTTGAGCTACACAAGCAAACTAATGCTAGAACTGAGAAGGGTATCATTCTTTTTGCAGGTTCCTTCAAGGAAAAGACAAAGACCAAGTCTGAACCTGAAGACGAGTCTGACCAAGATTCAGAAGACGAAGAGTACCTGATGAACTTGGTAAGAAAGATGTTCACTAGGAGAAAGAAGAACTTCAGCAGAAAAGACCTGCAGAAGATCAACTCCACAACTGAACCAAGAAACATGATCTACTTCAGATGCAACAACAAGGGTCACTACAAGAACGATTGCCCAAAATTGAAGAATGACAAGTCAAAGACAACCAAGAAGAAGGCACTCAAAGCAACGTGGGATGATTCATCTTCAGAGGAATCAGAAGTCGAAGAGTAGAAGTACCAAAGCCACCTTGCGCTAATGGCTCACGAGTCAGAATCGGAGGACGAATTGGAAGATGGGTCCAAACCCAAATCGAGCCACGAGTCCGTACTTGTTTTCGAAGGTCCTGATGAGATAAATTTCTATTTAAGCAAAAAGTTTTTTAAGGTTATTTCATGTTTGAATAGAAAATTAACCGAACAAGAGAATAAAAATAAAATGCTCCTTGAGGGAAACCAAAAACTCAAGGAACAATTGAAAAATCAAATCCAAATCAAGTTTTAACACTTGAGGAGGAAAATTTAACACTAAAAACTGAAATTATAAAACTTAAAGGGCTTTTAGAAAAATTTACAGCTAGATCTAAAAATTTAGATTTTATCTTAAACAGTCAAAAGGTTGTTTACAATAAAACTAGACTTAGATACAAGTCAAATTCAAATAAATCCTTTATATCACTAATAACTCAACGCAAACAACAAATTAAGGCATGGGTTTCGAAAGTGTGCTTAAACACGCAAGTAGGTAGTAACCAATATTATATACCCAAAGATAAAATATGTTGAGGCAATTTCCCTTGGTCAAGTTTGACCAGTTTGACTAAGCTTGAGTTGAGTCAAGCTTGAGTTGAGATTTGAGTTTTGATATTTGACAATATATGGAGATTGCTAGGGCAATCATCCGATTGTGGAGATAGTCAAAGGGTTGACCAGGTTGATGAGAATACAAGTCAAGTAGGTCAGGGATGTAGGATACTTGACTGGGTAAGTCCTAACTGGAGGTTAGGCGTCTGTAAGTCCTAACTAGAGGTTAGGCATCTGGAAGTCCTAACTAGAGGTTAGGCAGTGGTGAAGTTCTAACTGGAGGTTAGGCAGTGGTGAAGTCCTAACTAGAGGTTAGGCAGTCGTAAAGTCCTAACTGGAGTTTAGGCAGTGGTGAAGTCCTAACTGGAGGTTAGGCAGTGGTGAAGTCCTAACTAGAGGTTAGGCAGTGGTGAAGTCCTAACTGGAGTTTAGGCAGTGGTGGAAGTCCTAACTGGAGGTTAGGCAGTGGTGAAGTCCTAACTGGAGGTTAGGCAGTGGTGAAGTCCTAACTGGAGTTTAGGCAGTGGTGGAAGTCCTAACTGGAGGTTAGGCAAGGGAGAAAGTCCTGGTAAGGAGCCAGGCAACGGTAAAGTCCAAGTGTGATCTTGACAAAGGAGAAAGTCCTGGTGAGGAGCCAGGCAAGTGGAAAGTCCAAGTGTGATCTTGGCAAAGGTTATAAGTCCAAGCATGTGGTCTTGGCAAGGTAAGTCCTAGTGTGACTTGGCAAGGAGAACTCGACAACTAGGATGAGGTCGAAGGAAGTTCTTGAAGGCAAGGCGTGAAAGATGGGGAGATATCCGAGGGACGCAAGGCTGATGGAGGAGGCTAGAAGGCTAGCTCGAGGTTGGTCGAGTGTGGTGGTATAATCCAACAACTAGGATGAGGCCAAAGGAAGCTCTTGAAGGCAAGGCGTGAAGGATGGGAGATATCCGAGGGATGCAAGGCTGATGGAGGAGGCTAGAAGGTTAGTTTGAGGTTGGTCAGGTGTGGCCAAATGCTAGGCATGGAGACCCAACAGGTCACGGTTGACTAGGAGTTGGGTTGGAGATTTTGGACTTGAGTTTGAGTCAAGTTCAGGCTGGTCAATCGATCGGGCGATCGATTGAACCAGGGTCTAATCGATTCGTCGATTAATTGGAGTGTGTTGTGATTGTGGGAAGGCCCAATCGATCGGTTGATCGATTGGGATGTGAAATCGCGAGCACAGAAGATTTCCCAATCAATCGGGCGATCGATTGGGAGCTGCCAACCGATTGGTCGATCGATTGGGCAGCAGAAGCTCTCGCGCGGACGCAAGAGCACAGAAAGGCTCTGAATCGATTGGGCGATCGATTCAGGCAATCCCAATCGATCGGTCGATCGATTGGGATATGACCGTTGCGCAGGAAATGAGCGATGGACGGCTGGGATGGAGCGGTGCTGACGTGGCGATCGATTAAGGATGGATTGGATTGATTGGGAGCACTGTTTAAAGCCTTGGCGGAGCATTTTCTCCATAGTTCTTTGTAAGCTTTCTTCCTGCAATTTTGCTGTGATCTTCAGCGACTTTCTCCGATCTTCACCGCCAGTTCTTGAAGGCTCTTGAGAGTGTTCTCTCAAGGTTCAAGAGGCAACAACAAGCACAAGTAAGCAAGAAGAGAGTATATTCATTTGTATTTGTATTTCTCTTTCTTGTATTTGTGTTTGTGTTGTGTGTGAGTTTGTACGAGGCTTCTCCGCCTTCGGCTGCGACCGAGAAGGAGTGTTTTATAGTGGAGATAGCGTGTCGTGTGTGGATCCTTGGATTAGTCACCTCTTCTTGAGGTGGATACCAAGTAAATCCTAGTTGTTAGCATTGTGAATGTTTGTCTTCGAGTTTTCCGCTGCACAACAACAAGACGAAGCAAACCAACGAGCAAGCGTGACAAACCGCTATTCACCCCCCCTCTAGCGGGCATATCGGTCCCAACAATTGGTATCAGAGCGAGGTCGCTCTTCTATGGACTAACCGCCAAGAGAGCAAGAAGCTAGAGGAAGAAGAAGATGGAGAGCGAAGGACCACTCGGATGGGATATCTGAATTCCACCTCTGTACGAAAAAGAAGACTTCAATTTTTAGAGGACAAGGTTGGAGACTTGGTTCCAAATGGATTGGAACCAATGGGTGGTCTTGGAGGACCCATTTGAATCTCCAATGGATAAGAAAGGGAAGCACCTCCGACCTCGACATTGGACCGAGGAACAACGAGAGCAAGCAGAGGTGAATAAGGAGGTAACAAATATATTGTTAAACTTATTACCCTCTAATATTATTGTGAGTGTAGGTGAATACACAAGTGCAAGTGATCTTTGGAAAAAGATCATTGCATATCATGAGAACCCTACACAATTCCAAGGTGTGGAGGAGCCCAAGGAGAAGGGCTCAGTGGTCCAAGAGGAGAAGGACCAATCCGATGTTGACACGAGGCTAACATTCGAGGAGGAGAAGGAAGAAGAGGAAAAGGAAGATGAGAGATCATCCACATCCTCGAGAGAGGAAGAGGTGGAAGCATCCACATCCTCGAGAGTTGAAGAGGTGGAAGAACCCACATCCTCAAGAGGAGAAGAAGAAGAAGATGATGCAGCCTCCACAATTCAAGCTACATCAAATGGAGAATCAAGCATCACCCCTACAAGCAAAGGTATAGAAAATTCAATTGCAAATAATAAAAATCATATCATTTGCTTTGAGTGTAGGGAACATGGGCATTACAAGAGCAAATGTCCCAAGTTAGCTAAGAAGAAGGGCCAAGTGACACTAAAGGCTAAGGAAAAGCCTAAGGTGGTTGATCCCAAGGAACGAAAAGCAAGGAGCACATTGTGTGCTTCTTATGCAATCAAAGAGAACATTATAGAAGTCAATGTCCTAAAGGGAAGAAGACAACCAAAGTCAAAGGAAAAAGCACAAGTCAAGGGGGAGCTTTTAAGAGCAAACCCAAGGTAACCTTTAATAGTGCAATTCCTTTTAGTCATAATAAAATGCATGCTATGAATAATTCTTATCATTTTAATGCAAATTATCATAAAAGTATAAAGCATGATAGCGTTAAGGGAAAATATATTCCTCCTCATGCTAGAACTACCACATCTATTATTAGAAAGGTAGATAACAATTTAGGCAATAATTCTAAGGATTATAGATATATACCTAGATATAGAAATGCTCATGGGGGTCAAGAAAAATCCAAATCTATGGATTTAATGACGGAGAACCAAGTCTTGAGGTCAAGACTTGATAATTTAGAAAGGGCCCTAGCAAGAATGGAAAACATGCTTAGGGGTCAAAACGAGCATAACCTAGGAAAAGCTAGACAAGAGTCATCCAATGGCTATAGAGGTTTGGGATACAAACCTAAAGTCAAGAAGGAAGTGACTTCCTATCATAGGGTCTCATACAGCTATGAAACCAAACCTAGGTCTAGTATTCAAGCCAAAAATACTAGGGAAGTCATTGTTGGGACCAAAATGAAGCTAGAGGGGGGAGGGTGAATAGCTCGTTGCGTGCTCGTGTGCTTGGCGTTGCTTGTTTCTTCAAAGATGCGCAGCGGAAATACAAGAAACAACTGCAACAATGCTAACACAATGGATTTTACTTGGTATCCACCTCACAAGAGGTGACTAGTCCAAGGATCCACGCACACACACACACCTCCACTAATAAACACTCCTTTTCGGTAACTACCGAAGGCGGAGAAGCCCTACAAGTTCACACTACAGGAAGAAAATGAAAGGGAAACAAAATACAAGCTTACAGCTTACAATGAGTACAGAAACCCTAACCCTAGCTTTCTTCCTCGCTGTAGATCCGCCCCTTGACTTGGACAAACTTCCAAGAACCCTCAAGATCTGGCGATGAGAACTTTGTGGAGAGGCTCTGTGATCGCTAGTGAAGATCGGGAGTAAACAGTGTAAGCTCTTCCGAAGAAGACGCACGCCAACGGCCTTTATCTGCGCCAACGGTCGGATCCCTATTGATTCAGAATGCTCCCAATCGATCGGGGAGGCTTTGGATCGATCCACGGATCGATTCAGAGTGCCTCTGTGCTCTGGGAATTTGCTTGGATCGATCGACTGATCGATCCAGAACTTATCGCTACATATCGCAGCTTCCCAATCGATCCACCGATCGATTGGGACCTCTGGACCGATCAGCTGATCGATCCAGCAGGCTACTGTGCGCTCACGACTGCCTCCCAATCGATCCACTGATCAATTGGGACGAAGGCTTCTACAGGGACTCCCCAATCGATCAGCCGATCGATTGGGCTCCAGCCAATCGATCGGTTGATCGATCCAGCAGTTGGTTTTTGCCCAAAACCAAGTCCCAAGCGCCCCAAACCAACATCCGGTCAACCTTGACCTGTTGATTCATCATGCCTAGCATCCGGTCACCCTTGACCTGCTAGGACTCCCTCACCAAGTGTTCGGTCAATCCCTTTGACCCACTTGGACTTTTCTTCGTGCCAAGTATCCGGTCAATCCCTTTGACCTACTTGGACTTTTCTTCATCATGCCAAGTATCCGGTCACTCCCTTGACCTACTTGGACTTTCACCAGATGTCTGGTCAACCTTGACCCATCTAGATTTCTCTGTGCCAAGTATCCAGTAAATCCTTTGACCTGCTTAGACTTTCACTAGATGTCTGGTCAACCTTGACCCATTTGGATTTACCCGTGCTTGGCTTCACTCACCAGGACTTCCAATCTGCCTAGCTTCACTCACTAGGACTTCTCTTCTGCCTGGCATCACTCACCAGGACTTTCACCTAGCTTCACTCACTAGGATTTCCACCTGGCTTCACTCGCCAGGATTTTCCTTTGCCTGGCTTCACTCACCAGGACTTTCACCTAGCTTCACTCACCAGGATTTTCCTTTGCCTGGTTTCACTCACCAGGACTTTCCCACTGCCTAGCTTCACTCACTAGGACTTCTCTTTCTGCTTAACATCCCAGTTAGGACTTCCCAGTTAAGTATCCAGTCAACCTTGACCTACTTGACTCTTCTTCATTCAACCTTGTATTGTCAAACATCGAAACCCAAACCAAGACTCAAACTTGGTCAACCAGGTCAGCCTTGACCAGAGGGATATTGCACCAACAATCTCCCCCTTTTTGATATTTGACAATACCACACTTCCACTTACAATACTACATGTAAGTTAGGCTAATCCCATAGCCTAAACCTTCTTCATGCCACTAGGTAATGAATACATAAGTTAAGCCCTTCATTCTCCCCCTAAGAGGGCAAACTCCCTCTAGGTAATGAAGGTCTAACTTACCCCCCTTTCATTCTCCCCCTATTGGCACACATCAACCCATGCCCCATTTTTTTGGCACACATCAACAAATTCACTTGTTGAAAACTCTCCCCCTGAAGAGTTGCTCATCGTTGTTCACAACTTCACTCGTTGTGATCAACACGATAATGAAAGTCACATACCCTTCATTATCCTTAACCCTACATTCTCCCCCAATGTAGGCAAATGCCCATCCTTGAGCATTATCCACTTGAACAATGAGGATATCCACTCCCCATTAAAAACACATGCTCAATCTTAGCATATTCTTAAAAGAAGGTTAACCACCTTCCAAGGTTCATGAAAAATAGTTTTCATGTCTTTAAAGAGTCCCTCCCCCTAAACACATGGTGGTAACTTCTGTCATTGCACCAACAATGACTTGGAATCTCTAAACCTTTAGGAAACCCAATTTTAGAAGTTTTGAGGTTCAAATATTCAAAATTTGAAATAAACCTCAACCTAAACTTTAATTTAGTCTTCCTTAACCAATCCATCCTTGTTTTCAACATGAAAATACCCTTTTTATGTATACAAATGTATTTTAAGGGGTTTGGAATGGTTACATAGACTAATCATGGTTCAAAAATACTGAAATCAGACTTTTCAGCCAAAATCAGCAACTTCGATCGATTGGAGTTGGGTCCCAATCGATCGGACCATGCTGAATCGATCCACTGATCGATTCAGGAGGGCTGGATCGATCAGTGGATCGATCCAGACGGCTTCTATTCGTGATAAGCCTGCTCTCAATCGATCGTCCGATCGATTGAGACCCTTCAATCGATTGGGTGATCGATTGAGGTTTGATAGTTGCTGAAATTTCATTTCAGTCAACTTCAGAAACCCCTAGAAAATTCTACAAAATTCCAAAAATCGTAAAAATTTGTGTAGACCTTATTTAGGGTATATACTATCAAGGAAAAATAGTTTTCTAAGAAAATACTTCATATTTTCAAAGATTGACACAAACTTGAAAACTTGCAAAAACTTTAGTGTTTTCTTCAAGTTTGTGTCTAACTATTCAATGGTGATTACTATCAAAAGATAGCCTTCACCAAGGTTTTCCAAAAGAATTTTAAAATCTTTTTCAAAACCAATATCCCACCATGTTCCTCGGGCATAATGCACATGACTTGTACATTAGCTTTCCTAATGATGGGAAAACACATAACTATGTGTTTTGATGAACTTAAAACTCAAAAGAATGCACTAAATCAACATCTTGAGTTTTGTTCATCATTCTAACATCTCACTTGTATCTAATGTGTACTCAACCACATACAAGTCATCTTATAGGTTTTTGTGAGATGTAAAATTGGTTTTGCCCTAATATAGGGATTATGCATATCTATCTAGACATTTTGTGGATATTGAACATGTTAGAGTGTATACTAAAAGCCTAGCTTTTGGTATAAACATTTATCTAGAAATAAGAATCACATTGGTCAAATGTCTACATTTATGATAAATGTAGTTGCTCAATTAATTTATATTGTAGATAACATGGTGTGTGCTGTCACACACAGAAGATCATGTTATCGGTTCCTTATAAATTATAAACAGTAGCTCACGACTAAGATGGAAAGGAACAAACCATTGGAAGGTCGTAGTGTAATTAGGTGTTAGTTTATCTTAACTATATAATTACACTAATACACTTAGAGTGTATTGAGTAGGACCATTTGAGGTCATTCTTTTTATACTGACTTTATAAAGGAACAAAGACCTCAGTTATTATGGAAGTGTGTGCTCTTAATCCTAATATAATAACAAGCACATATATTTGATATTTATTTCTTTAATTTATCAATGGGTGAGATTTAGTTCGATGAATCAATAAGCCCGATAAGTTGGGAAATGATATCACTTATAGTGTGAGTTGTTGATTATAGAAGGAAGCGTGTCCTAGTGATACTAGGTTGATAATGTCCTCAAGAGGAGCTCATAAGGATTGTCATGTTAAACCCTGCAGGTGGACTTAGTCCGACATGATAATAAGGTTGAGTGGTACTACTCTTGGACTTAGATATTAATTAAATGAGTTGTCAGTAACTCACTTAATTAGTGGACATTCGATATCTTAAACACAGGGAGACTAACACACTCATAATAAGAAGGAGCCCAAAAATGTAATTTGGGATTGGTGCGGTAGTTCAATGATAGTTCTCTAGTGGAATGAATTATCATTGATAAAATTAAGTTGTGTGTTCGGGGCGAACATGGGATGCTTAATTTTATCGGGAGACCAAAACCAATTCCTCCTCTCGGTCCCTATCATAGCCTCTTATTTATAGAGTACTATACCCACATATACCCACCTTCTATACCCACCTAAAGGGGGCCGGCCAAGCTAGCTTGGGAACCAAGCTAGGGCCGGCCTAAGCTTGGGTTTAAGGTGGCCGGCCCTAGCTTGAACCCAAGCTAGTAGGGCCGGCCATAATTAATTAAAAGAAAATTTAATTTTAATGTTTATTATTATGTGGAAGATTTAATTTAAAGAGAATTAAAATTAAAATATCTCTCTTGTAAAAGATTTACAAAGATTAAATAAAGGGATTAGATCTCTTTCCTTATTTGTAGATTGGAGAGATGTTGTATTTTCTCGTTAAAATCATTCATATGTTAATAAAATTAAAATTATAGATATTTCCTTTTATTAACCATGAAGAGATTTTACAGCGAAATTTTATTTTTAAAATTTCCGGAAACAAATAAGGAAAGTTTTAATTGTTGATTGAAACTTGTCCAATTTGCTTCCTATTGATTTGGCCGACCATCATTGTTTAATTGGGAAATATTATTTTATTTTTCTCAATTAAATCATGTCAAGGAAATTAAGGAAAATTTATTGTAATTAAATTTCCTAATTTACCTAGGCCAAGGAATATAAAAGAAGGGGTGAGGTGCCTTCACTGACACAACATCTATTATTCCTCTTCCCCTTTTGTTCCTTGGTGTGGCCGGCCATCATCTCCTTCTCTTCCTCTTGTGGTGGCCGAACCTCTCCCTCTCCCTTGGAGTTCTTGTGGTGGCCGGATACTACTCGGAGAAGAAGAAGAAGAAGGAGAGAAAGCTAGCATCTCTTGGAGCTTGGTTAGTATTTTGGTTTTTCTCCTTGGTAAAGCTTTTCTTTTGTGGCCGAACCTTGCTTGGAGGAGAAGAAGGTGGTTGGTGGTTTCTCATCTTGGAAGATCGTTGCCCACACAACGTCCGAGGTTAGAAGAGGAATACGGTAGAAGATCAAGAGGTTTTTCTACAAGGTATAACTAGTAATTTCTATTTCCGCATCATGCTAGTTATTTATGGAAATAATACCAAATACAAGAGGCTTACGTTCTAGTATTTCGAATATGTTTTTTCGAAGTTGTGTTCTTTTGTTTTTTTTTTTCCTTGTGATTTGATTGTTCTCTTTGGTTAACCTAAAGTTATTTTAGGAAATTAAATATTAGCTTTCTATTAAAGGTTTTGTCTAGTCGGTGGTGGTTGCTCCCATATCCAAGAAGGCCATGTGCCTCGCCACGTCAGTACTGGGAACCTTTTATGGAAATTAATATTTAATGGAATTAATAACTTAAGGAGACTTGGGTCGAACGTGTTAAGTTCCGCAGGAGATCCAAGTCAAAACCTAAAAGAACAAATAGATTAAGTTTTGGATCAAACGTGTTAAGTTCCGTAGGCGATCCAAAATTTAATTTAAAAGAACACATGGTAGCTAGGAAAAGGTTCAGACTTTTGTACAAAATTTTTGTACAGTGGAACCTATAGGTTTTCCGAGTAACAACCAACAGAACATCCAACTAGGATGTTACTAGTTAATACCACTTGTTGACAACACTTGTTGATAACACTTGTGTATAAATGTCATTTGTCCTTAATTTTAAGGAAATAAACATAATGCATGATAATGTTATGGCATACATCAAAATGAAATAGATTTCAAAAAAAAGATTCCTATAACTACATGATGTATGTATGCCATGACATGGTATTTTTATATTTTTTTCATAATAGGGTATGAATGCAAAATACAAATAAATAAATATGATGTCATGACATAGAATGGGCAAACAATCATGGCAAGATTTAGCATGAATGAAATACCTAGATTACCTATCTAAGTATCCTTAAACTTAGCTAACTTAAAAATTAAACCTAGATTTGCCCAAAAGTGCTTCAAGAAAATGTCAAAACCTAAATTGGCATTTCTAGTTCTCTTGATTAATTTATGCCAATTGAAATTAAGCATATTCCTCAAATGTTGGCATATTTCATTTTTCCACAAGAGTAGCACTTTAAATTAAGGCTTAGATTTGCCTCAAATTACTAAGAAAATACCAAAGTCCCAACTTGGTATTTCTTATGCTTTCCCAAATTGTGCCAATTAAGAATAAAATCAATACTTCTCAAATTTTGGCACATTATACTCTTTCAAAGAGTAACTCCTAAATTCATTTCATTTTCAACGGTTAATAATAACCTTGAAAATGCTCCTTGAGTGTCAATTTCTTCAAAGTTGGGTTAACTACCCTTCTTCTTAGAGTTGACACTCTCTAACCCATCTATGGAGTAGAGAAAATGCTCCTAGGAACCCAACACCTATTGGTGCTCCTTGGATGCTCTAGGTATTCACTAGGGATAGCTTCCCTAGATACCTTTCTAGTGACCTTGTTTGGCTTCCTAGAAGCCTTGGTCACCTTTTCTAGGTCAATTCTAGGGATTGCTTCCCTTGTGACCTTGTTTGTGACTTTCTTAGACTTCTTAGAAGTCTTAGTCACATTTATTGTAAAATTACTCTTAGGGATGACCTCCCTAGTATTTTTGGCTTGCCCACTAGGCTTAGGGTTAATTCCATAGCTATATGGAACCCTATGGTAGGAAATTACATCCTTCTTGGCCTTTGGTTTGTATCCCAACCCTCTATGGCCATTGGATGGCTTTGATACTCCTAGACCTAGATTTTTACCCTTAGACCATTGTGTTTCATTTTTGATTTTTCTAAGGGTCTTCTCTAATTTATCAAGTCTTGACCTCAAGACTTGATTTTCCTTCCATAATCCCTCAACCATAGATTTTCCACTAAAATCATGATTTTTCTTCTTCTTAGGTACATACCTAGAATCCTTAGGGTTCTTACCTAAGTTCCTATCTACCTTTCTAAACCTAGGTTGAGAGGTTTTGGCATGATAAGCTACATGATTTTCCTTAACGCTATCATGCTTCCTATTTTTATGGTAAATAGCATTAAAATGATATAAGTTAGAACTATCATGCTTTTTACCATAATTTAAAGGGGTAGGCTCAATGAAAGTTACCTTTCTTTTTACCTTGGAGGCTCCCCCTTGAGATGAGCTTCCTCCTTGAGCCTTGACCACCTTCTTCCCCTTAGGGCATTGACTTCGGTAATGCCCCTTTTGATTGCAAGAGAAGCACACAATGTGCTCCTTGCTCTTCTTTGTTCCAGGGATGGTCTCCTTGGGCTTCTCCTTGCCCTTTTGTGACACTTGGCCCTTCTTCTTGGCCAATTTAGGGTATTTACTTTTGTAATGCCCTTTTTCCCTACACCCAAAACAAATGATATGATTTTTATTATTAATTGAACTATTTATACCTTCTTGTGTAGGGGTGGCACTTGCTCCTCTATTTGACTTGGAAGTAGAGGCTTCCTCTTGATTCGAAGATGATACTCCTCCATTTGATTTTGCTTGACTTGTGGAGGTGGAAGCTTCTTCATCCTCTTCTTCTCTTGACCCGGATGTGGAGAATTCTCCTTCTTCTTGATCCGGTGCCACCAAGGATTGCTCCCCCTCAATCCTAGAGGTGGAGACTCCATCATCTTGTACATGGAACAAGGAGTATGCTCCCTCCTTGTTCCCTTCATTGCATTCCCTCAAAGATGAAGCTTCTTCTTGGCTTCTTCTTCGGAAGTTGAGCATCTCTCAACTTCGGAGTCCTTCTCTTGGTCTTGATCCATTGAGTCACCCTCTTTGGATTCTCCTTGATTTGGTACAGTGGAGGGGATCTCATGTATCTTTGCCAACTTGCTCCAAAGCTCCTTGGCATCTTCAAATTGCCCAATTTGAGCCAAAATGTGGCTAGGCAATAAGTTGACCAAAAGCTTGGTCACTTTATCATTTGCCTCGCTCCTTTGAACTTGCTCTTGACTCCATTTACATTTCTTGAGATCTTTGCCCTTGGAGTTCTTTGGAGCTTCAAATCCTTCCATTAAAGCAAACCATTGCTCTATCTCCATCATAAGAAAATTTTCGATTCTTGATTTCCAAGAATCGAAGCTTGTTGAATTGAATGGTGGAGCCACCCTCGTGTCAAATCTAAGTCCATCTTGGAATTGCATCTTGAAGTTGAGCTTCTTGAATTCTTTGACTTTAATGAATTTGCTCCAATTTCTTCACCCTCTAGCTTTGCTTGTTTTGTTTGCCCCTTCCGGCGATGATTCCGGTGAAGAGCGACCTCGCTCTGATACCACTTGTTGGGACCAAAATGAAGCTAGAGGGGGGGTGAATAGCTCGTCGCGTGCTCGTGTGCTTGGCATTGCTTGTTTCTTCAAAGATACGCAACGAAAATACAAGAAACAACGGCAACAATGCTAACACAATGGATTTTACTTGGTATCCACCTCACAAGAGGTGACTAGTCCAAGGATCCACGCACGCACACACACCTCCACTAATAAGCACTCCTTTTCGGTAACTATCGAAGGTAGAGAAGCCCTACAAGTTCATACTACAGGAAGAAAAGGAAAGGGAAACAAAATACAAGCTTACAGCTTACAATGAGTACAGAAACCCTAACCCTAGCTTTCTTCCTCGCTGTAGATCCGCCTCTTGACTTGGACAAACTTCCAAGAACTCTCAAGATCTGGCAATGAGAACTTTGTGGAGAGGCTCTGTGATCGCTAGTGAAGATCGGGAGTAAACAGTGTAAGTTCTTCCGAAGAAGACGCACGCCAACGACCTTTATCTGCGCCAACGGTCGGATCCCGATCGATTCAGAATGCTCCCAATCGATCGGGGAGGCTTTGGATCGATCCACGGATCGATTCAGAGCGCCTCTGTGCTCTGGGAATTTGCCTGGATCGATCGACTGATCGATCCATGGCTTATAGCTACAGATCGCAGCTTCCCAATCGATCCACTGATCGATTGGGACCTCTGGACCGATCAGCTAATCGATCTAGCAAGCTACTGTGTGCTCACGACTGCCTCCCAATCGATCCACTGATCGATTGGGACGAAGGCTTCTGCAGGGACTCCCCAATCGATCGGCCAATCGATTGGGCTCCAGCCAATCGATCGACTGATCGATCCAGCAGTTGGTTTTTGCCCAAAACCAAGTCCCAAGCCCCCCAAACCAACATCCGGTCAACTTCGACCTGTTGATTCATCATGCCTAGCATTTGGTCACCCTTGACCTGCTAGGACTCCCTCACCAAGTGTCCGGTCAATCCATTTGACCCACTTGGACTTTTCTTCGTGCCAAGTATCCGGTCAATCCCTTTGACCTACTTGGACTTTTCTTCATCATGCCAAGTATCCGGTCACTCCCTTGACCTACTTGGACTTTTACCAGATGTCTGGTCAACCTTGACCCATCTGGATTTCTCCGTGCCAAGTATCCAGTAAATCCTTTGACCTACTTGGACTTTCACTAGATGTTTGGTCAACCTTGACCCATCTGGATTTCCCCGTGCCTGGCTTCACTCACCAAGACTTCCAATCTGCCTAGCTTCACTCACTAGGACTTCTCTTCTACCTGGCTTCACTCACCAGGACTTTCACCTAGATTCACTCACTAGGATTTCCACCTGGCTTTACTCACCAAGATTTTCCTTTGCCTGGCTTCACTCACCAGGACTTTCACCTAGCTTCACTCACCAGGATTTTTCTTTGCCTGGCTTCACTCACCAAGACTTTCTCACTGCCTAGCTTCACTCACTAGGACTTCTCTTTCTGCCTAACATCCCAGTTAGGACTTCCCAATCAAGTATCCAATCAACCTTGACCTACTTGACTCTTCTTCAATCAACCTTGTATTGTCAAACATCGAAACCCAAACCAAGACTCAAACTTGGTCAACCAGGTCAGTCTTGACCTGAGGGATATTGCACTAATAGCCATCCCTAAGAGTACTTTTGTCAAGACCAAGGTGGCTAAGGCTCCAAAAAGGCCAAATAAAGTCACAAAGATGGTTACAAGGGAAGTTATCCCTAGGAGTGACCTAGTAGAAGTGACCAAGGCTTCTAAGAAGCTAAGAAAGGCCTTTAAGAAGGTATCTAGGGAAGTTATCCCTAGTGAGTACTAGAGCATCCAAGGAGCACCAATAGGTATTGGGTTCCTAGGAGCATATTCTCTACACCCTAGATGGGTTTAGAGAGTGTCAACTCTAATCGGAAGGGTAGTCAACCCAACCTTGTTAAAGTTGACACTTGAGAGCATTTTCAAGGTTATTGTTAGCCTTTGAAAATGAAAAGGATTGTAGGGTTACTCTTTGAAAGAGTAATATATGTGCCAAAATTTGAAAAGTTGAACTTAATCTAAATTGGCACATTTAAGAAAAGTATAAGAAAAATCAAGTTAGAATTTTTGATACTTTCTTAAGGAATTAAGAGAAAACACATGCTTTAATCAAATGTGATTAAGCCTTGAAGAGCAAAAATGTGTCAAAGTTTGAGAAGTTGAACTAATTTAAATTGACACACTTGAGAGAAGCAAAAGGAATGTCAAATTTAGAATTCGGCATTTTCTTATAGAATTAAGGAAAATGTAAACCTTAATCCAAATTGTCACTCTTGGAAAGAGTAACATGTGCCAAATCTTAAGGAATTATGATTAAATTAAATTGGCAAAATTTGGAGAATCATATGAACTACCAAGTTGGGATTTTGGTATGTTCTTAGGGAGTCAAGGGCAAATCCGGTCTTAAAATATAAGGTAATTACTCCTTGGAAGAGTAAGTTGTGACAAACTTTGAGGAATCACATTTAATGTAAGTTGGTACACTTGGAGAAAGGATAAGAAATGTCTAGTTGAGATATTAGTATGTTCTTAAAGGATTAAGAGCAAAATTAAGTCTCAATCTAAATGTTTGATCCGTAAAAGGAGTAATATGTGCCAAACGAATATTTGAGGATTGAATTCTTAATTTCAATTGGCACAAATAGAAAAGGGGTAAAAGAAATGCCAAGTTGGGTTTTGGCATTTCTTCAAGAGATAAACAATCTAGGTTTAATTTTAAGGTTTTAGCTAAGGTTTAAGAATACTTAGATAGATTATCTAGGTGTATTTTATTTATGCTAAAGTGTCATGATTGATTGCCTATCATATGTCATGACATCATACATTACATTCATTCTTATTATGAAAAACACAAAAATATCATGTCATGTCATACATACATCATGTAGCTATAGCATGATTTTCTTTTGAAAAATACTTATTTCGATATATGCCATCAATCATCATGCATTATGTTAATTTTCTTGTAAATTAAGGACTAAAGGCATTTATTATGGATGGAAATATCTCAAGAAGTGGGATTATACCAAATGACATCCTAGGTAGATGATCATAAGTCTCACAATGCCTAGGTAGATATGCATGATCCCTTAGTTTAGGCCAAAACCAAATATACATCTCACAAAGAACCATAAGGTGACTTGTATGTGTTTTAGTACACATTAGATACAAGTGAGATGTTAGGATGGTGAAAAAAAAACTCAAGATGCTGATTTAGAACATCTTGTTGAGTTTTAGGTTCATCAAAACACATAGTTATGTGTTTTCCAATCATTGGGAAAGCTAATGTACAAGTCATATGCATTGAAACCAAAGAACATAGTTGGATATTGGTTTTGAAAATGGTTGTAAAAAGATTTTGGAAAACCTTGGTGAAGACTATCGGTTGATAGTAATCATCATTGAAAAGTTAGACACAAACTAAGAGAAAACATTGAAGTTTTCAAGGGTTTTCAAAGTTGTGTCAATCTTTGAAAATAGGAAGTATTTTCATAGAAAAGTATTTTATACCCTAAATAATGACTACATGAGTTTTCATGATTTTTAGATTTTTGTAGAATTTTTGGACAGTTTTTGAATTTCGCTGAAATTGGATTTCAGAGAAATCAGAAACCCAATCGATCAGCCGATCGATTGGATTGGGTTCAATCGATTAGCCGATCGATTGGGAAGCCAATTCCTGCGAATAGAATGGTAGTGAATCGATCAGCCGATTGATTGACCCAGGTTGGATCGATCAGTCGATCGATTCAAAGGGAATTTCTGCGAGCAGTAGCTTGCTAAATCGATCAATGGATCGATTGAAGTGAATTCAATCGATTGAGTCCCAACTTCAATCGATTGGGAAGTCTGATTTTAGCTGGAAAAGCTTGATTTCAGCATTTCAAGTCACTTTGAGTCCCGTTAACCACTCCAAACTCCTTGGAATACATGTGTATACATTTAGGGAGAGTTTTCATAGTGAAAATAAGTATGGATTGGTTAGGAAAAACCAAAGTAAAGTTTAGGATAAGGTTTAGCTTCAATTCTGAATTTTGGATCCTTAAAACTTTAAGTTTTGATTTTTAAGGGTCGTTAACTATTCCAAACCCCTTGGAATACATTTGTATACTTTTAGGGAAGTTTTCTTGATGAAAACAAGTATGGATTGGTTAAAATAAATCAAAGTGAAGTTTAGGATGGGGGTTTAGTTTCAATTTCCAATTTTAGAACCTCAAAACTTCAAGTTTTAGTTTTCAAAGGTCATTAATCATTCCTCACCCTTTAGAATACACTTGTATACATTTAGGGGGAGTTTTCATGATGAAAGCAAGTATGGATTGGTTAATGTAGACTTAGGTGAAGTTTAGGTTGAGGGTTAGTTTCATTATTGAATTTTGAACCTCAAAACTTTGAGTTTTGGTTTTCCTAATTATTTAGGAACCCCTAGTCATTGTTGGTGCAATGATAGAAGTTTGACCATATTTTTAGGGGGAGTTACTCTTTGAAAATATAACAATCTTTTCAAAGACCTTGGAAGGGGGTTAAACCTTCGTGATGAATTAATACTCAGGGTCGAGTATTGGGGAACAATGGAAGATTAGTTATCTTCATTGCTAGAATAATAAATGCTCTTGGATGAGCATTGTGGAGTAGATTACTGCTCAAGGGGGAGCATTGGGTTAATGAAGGGGATCGAACTTTCATTGGTAAAGTGAAAAATGCTCTTGGATGAGCATTGAGAAGAAGATTACTGCTCAAGGGGGAGCATTGAATACAATGAATGGGAGTTTCATTGGGAAGTTGAAGCATGCTCTAAGATGAGCATTGTGAAGTGAAGTAGAGCTCAAAAGGGAGCTTTGGCAACAATGAAGACTATGAGATCTTCATTGTGGGGTTGTTACAACATATGAGGTTGTAAACAACGAAGAGTTAACTCTTATGGAGAAGAGTTTGTTTTTTGGTTTTGATGTGTGACAAAGGGGGAGAATGGAAGGTTATTTAGGCCTTCATCCTAAGAAGAAGTTAAGGCTATGGGATTTAGCCTTGGTATAATGAGAGGTTAAGGCTATGGGATTTAGCCTTGGTATAAAGAAGAAGTTAAGGCTATGGGATTTAGCCTTGTGATAAAGAAGAGGTTAAGGCTATGGGATTTAGCCTTGTGATAAAGAAGAGGTTAAGGCTATGGGATTGAGCCTTGGTATAAAGAAGAAGTTGCGGCTATGGGATTTAGCCTAACTTAGATGTATTAACTTAGTGGTATTGTCAAACATCAAAAAGGGGAGATTGTTAGGGCAATTTCTCTTGATCAAGTTTGACCAGTTTGACTAAGCTTGAGTTGAGTCAAGCTTGAGTTGAGATTTGAGTTTTGATGTTTGACAATATATGGAGATTGCTAGGGCAATCATCCGGTTGTGGAGATGGTCAAAGGGTTGACCAGGTTTATGAGAATACAAGTCAAGTAGGTCAGGGATGATAGGAGACTTGACTAGGTAAGTCCTAACTGGAAGTTAGGCGTTTGTAAGTCCTAACTGGAGGTTAGGCGTCTGGAAGTCCTAACTGGAGGTTAGGCAGTGGTGAAGTCCTAACTGGAGTTTAGACAGTGGTGAAGTCCTAACTAGAGTTTAGACAGTGGTGGAAGTCCTAACTACAGGTTAGACAGTGGTGAAGTCCTAACTGGAGTTAGGCAGTGGTGAAGTCCTAACTGGAGGTTAGGTAGTGGTGAAGTCCTAACTGGAGGTTAGGCAAAGGAGAAAGTCCTGGTGAGGAGCCAGGCAACAAGAAAGTCCAAGTGTGATCTTGGCAAAGGAGAAAGTCCTGGTGAGGAGCTAGGCAAGTAGAAAGTCCAAGTGTGATCTTGGCAAAGGTTGTAAGTCCAAGCATGTGGTCTTGGCAAGGTAAGTCCTAGTGTGACTTGGCAAGGAGAACTCGACAACTAGGATGAGGCCGAAGGAAGTTCCTGAAGGCAAGGCATGAAGGATGGGGAGATATCCAAGGGGCGCAAGGCTGATGGAGGAGGCTAGAAGGCTAGTTCGAGGTTAGTCGAGTGTGGTGGTATAATCCGACAACTAGGATAAGGCCGAAGGAAGCTCTTGAAGGCAAGGCGTGAAGGATGGGAGATATCCGAGGGACGCAAGGCTGATGGAGGAGGCTAGAAGGCTAGTTCGAGGTTGGTCGGGTGTGGCCAAATGCTAGGCATGGAGACCCAACAGGTCACGGTTGATCAGAAGTTGGGTTGGAGATTTTGGACTTGAGTTTGAGTCAAGTCCAGGCTGGTCAATCGATCGGGTGATCGATTGAACCAGGGTCCAATCGATCCGTCGATTGATTGGAGTGTGCTGTGATTGTGGGAAGGCCCAATCGATCGGTCGATCAATTGGGATGTGAAATCGCAAGCACAGAAGCTTTCCCAATTGATCGGGCGATCGATTGGGAGCTGCCAATCGATCGGTCGATCGATTGGGCAGCAGAAGCTCTCGCGCGGATGCGAGAGCACAGAAAGGCTCTGAATCAATCGGGCGATCGATTCAGGCAGTCCCAATCGATTGGTCGATCAATTGGGAAGTGACTGTTGCGTAGGAAATGAGCGATGGACGGCTAGGATGGTGCGGTGCTGACATGGCGATCGATTGAGGATGGATTGGATCGATTGGGAGCACTGTTTAAAGCCTTGGCGGAGTGTTTTCTCCGTAGTTCTTTGAGAGCTTTCTTCTTGCGATTTTGCTGCGATCTTCAGCGACTTTCTCCGATCTTCACCGCCAGTTCTTGAAGGCTCTTGAGAGTGTTCTCTCAAGGTTCAAGAGGCAACAACAAGCACAAGTAAGCAAGAAGAGAGTGTATTCATTTGTATTTGTATTTCTCTTTCTTGTATTTGTGTTTGTGTTGTGTGAGAGTTTGTACGAGGCTTCTCCGCCTCCGGCTGCGACCGAGAAGGAGTGTTTTATAGTGGAGATAGCGTGTCGTGTGTGGATCCTTGGATTAGTCACATCTTCTTAAGGTGGATACCAAGTAAATCCTAGATGTTAGCATTGTGAGTGTTTGTCTTCGAGTTTTCCACTGCACAACAACAAGACGAAGCAAACCAACGAGCAAGCGTGACGAACCGCTATTCAACCCCCCCCCCCCCTCTCTAGCGGGCATATCGGTCCCAACAAAATATACTATGTAAAATCAGATAAACCAAATCAAAAGCTAAAACACAAACCTAGACCAACTAAACCAAAATCAAACTATTTTAGAACCTACCCAAATTCAGACTATCATCAAGTCAATTTCAATTATAAAAGTAATCGACATAAACAAAAAACTAAAATCTAAAATAGATCAATAATTCAGGAGGAGGCTCCAAATTAGTTGGCACCTCCAAAAATAACCAACTCAGTAGGGTAATTAGGATTAGCTTAAAAATGAACAACAATTTAACTTGACCTATGATATTGGTGAAGTTTTGGATGATAGTAGGTTAGGGAAGCTCAGTCTATGCATGTCTAGGAAGATATGACTTCGACCTGGTGCATTTAGCTAAATGAAACTAACTGAAGCTACCTCTTATGGATCCTAACTAGTTAGACCAAGGTTTTGTACTAACTTCAATGAATAGGACTATTTGGAAAACCTCAAAGGCATGGTTACTCTAATGATGTCCAAGTGACTCACCATAGCTCAAAAGTTTATCCAAAAAATGCCAATTTATTGAGTCCAAAGCTAAAGTTGAATCAAACACAAAGTTAAACCAAACCCTGAAAATGAATCTAACTCATCTCACAAAATTATAAGATTCCCTAATTGAAAATTTAGATTGGGTGAGATGACTAAGGACCAAAATTAAATTAAATCAAATTAAATCAAATCAAATCAAATCAAATTAAAATTAAAATAAATAAAATTAAATCAAATCAAATTAAATCAAATCAATTAAATTAAATTCAAATTAACTTAAATTTATTTTAACTTACAAATTCTTTTTAAATTAAAAAATATATTTTAAAAATCTTTAAAAACCAAATAGAACTCTACTTGAAGCCTCTAAGACAATGTTAAATGAATACAACTTACCTAAATATTTTTGGGCAGAAGCTGTTAGTACAACATGTTATGTGCAAAATAGAATCGCACTAAATAAAACTCATAATGAAACCTTCTTTGAAATATATTATAATAAACAACCCAATATCAAATATTTTAAAGTATTTGGGTGTCCAACCTACATACTAAACACAAGAGAACACTTAGGAAAGTTTACTTCTAAAATAGAAAATAAAATTTTTGTAGGATATTCACTAAACAGTAGAGGTTATAGAATTTATAATAAAGTTACACTAAGAATTGAAGAAATCTTAAATATGAAATTTGAAGAGTCTAATCAAAACCTAGAACAAACTCAGATTCAATTAATTGATTTTGTTCAAGGTAACAATAATCAAGAGGAAATCAGTGAATGTTTAAATCACAAAGAGGAAGATCAACTTCAAGTGAATCAACATTCTAGAATCATAAGAGTCAACCCAAATCACCCAATTGACTAAATAATTGGTGATCCAGATCTAAGGGTTCAGACTAGGTCATCCTTTAGAAATTTAAGTCAAATATCCCTAATTTCACAAATTGAACCTAAAACTATAGCTGAATCCTTACTTGACCCAGACTGGATTATAGCTATGCAAGAGGAACTAGCTCAATTTGAGAGAAATCAAGTATGGGACTTAGTACCACCACCTAAAAATAAAAAGATAATAGAAATAAAATGGGTGTTCAGAAATAAACTAAGCGAAACTAGGGAAATCACTAGAAACAAAGCTAGACTAGTTGTTAAAGGGTTTAGTCAAGTAGAGGGACTTGACTACGATGAAATTTATACCCCAGTAGCTAGACTAGAGTCTATTAGAATGTTACTTAGCTATGCATCCCATAAAGGGTTCAAGCTCTATCAGATGGATGTCAAATCCGCCTTTCTAAATGGACTAATAAAAAAAGAAGTCTATATAGGTCAGCCACCCGAGTTTGAAAGTTTAGACCATCCTGACTATGTTTTTAAACTAAAGAAAGCCTTATACAGACTTAAGCAAGCACCTAGGGCATGGTATGAAAGGTTGACCTCTTACCTAATATCCAAAGGATTCTACCAATGTCAAGTTGACCCAACCCTATTTGTCAAATCAATCCAAGAGGATATCTTTATAGACAAGTTTATGTAGACGACATAATCTTTGGATCAACCAACTCATAATTTTTACAAGAATTTATAACTCTAATGGAACAAGAATTTGAAATGAGTTTGGTGGGTAAATTAACTTACTTTTTAGGATTACAAATCAAACAAATGAAGGTAACTACATTTATCAACAAAAATATATTAAAGAATTACTTAAAAATTTGAAATAGAAAATACTAAAGATATAAAGACACCTATGGCAGTTAACACAACCTTAGATGATGTCCCTAATGACAAACCAGTTGATTTAAAATACTATAGGAGTGTCATAGATAGCCTATTGTACTTAATTTCAAGTTGACCTGATATTTTATTTGCAGTTAGTATGTGTGTTAGATACTAAACCTGTGCTAAAGAATCTCATTTGACTCATGTTAAAAGAATCTGTAGATATCTTAAAGGAACATCAAATGTAAGAATTTGGTATCCTAGAACAAATAATTTTGAACTAATAGGCTATTCTGACTCGGATTACGCTGGTTGTAAATTAGACCATAAGTATACAAGTGGAGGGTGTCAACTACTGGGCTCATCGCTTGTCAGTTAATTTAGTAGAAAGCAATACTGTGTTGCCCTATCTACTACTGAGTCAGAATATATAGCTATAGAAGAATGTGTTGCACAATTATTATAGATAATGCACACCTTAAAAGATTTTAATTAAAACTTTACAAAAGTAATAGTATTAATTGATAATGCCATCTTAATTAATTTAATAAAAAAATATGTGCATTATTCACGAACCAAACACATTGAAATTAGGCATCACTTTATCAGAGATCATGTCACTAAAGGAGATATTGAACTCAAATACATTGAGTCCAAGTCTAATTTAGCTGACATATTCACTAAACTCCTCCCTGAAAGTGAGTTTAGTAATCTACGTCATAAATTAGGAATGTGCTTAATAGACTAGGATTCTTCAAATTGCAAAATCATTTTAAAAAATTGTCTTTAAAATTCTAGGAAAAAAAATTTATACATTTCTCAAAATTCCTTATTTTTAGAATTTTTGAAAATCAATTTTACCCTTAGACTAGATCAATCTCTTAGAAAGCATGTTCCTATAGATCTAAGGTTTGAGCATCTCACCAACGCATTAGGGCTAACTTGTTGGTGTATTTCTGAACTTAGAAAGGGGTGAGATGTATAGGCAGATTACCTGGAAGATGCTTATATCAGTACATCGACATAAGTCTAGGCGTTAAAAACTAAACAAATATTAATCAGGTTAAGTATTTTAGCTTAGTCAAACAAACACTAACTGAATACAATCAACTTAACCTGACTAACCAAGTGAAAACTATTATCTTCTGATAGTCAGTAAGTAACTAATAGTTAGACAGTTGGAGTTTTTTTGTTGTTTTATTTTACTTTAATGTCAGGTTCGGGAAGGAATTAATTCAAATTATTTTCATACTTAGTAAAATTATTTGTAACAAAATTATTTTCTTTTCTGTGAAAATGTTTTGTAAAAAATTTTTTGGAGCATAATTGTTTTTAAAATTGCTTTAATTTTACAAACTTATTTTTAAAAATTAGATTTTATAAACTTATTTTTAATAAATGTTTTAAAAAATTACTTTAATTTTACAAACTTATTTTTGAAAATTGGATTTTATAAACTTGTTTTTAATAAATATTTTTTAAAATTGGTTTAATTTTACAAACTTATTTTTGAAAATTGGCTTTTATAAACTTATTTTTTTTAAAAATTGCCTTAATTTTGAAAGACTGGTTTTTGAAAATTACTCTGAATATTAATTTGAGTTTATAAACTTATTTTCATAAGTTAACTCCCTCAGGTCAACCTAAAAATTTTATAGCGTTGAAAATTTATTTTTAATATCGAAAATTTAAAGCTTATATGTGTTATTTTTCCATTAACTTATTTTTCTAAGTTAACTCCCCCAGGTCAACCTAAAAATTTTATTCTATCAAAATTTTCTGTGTCAGATTTGTTTTCTCTTTTCCATTTTTTTTACTTGTCTATGCCTGTTATTATTTTTTATGAATGCCAAAGGGGGAGTTAGGTGGTTTAAGTTAGCTAGCAATAGATAGCTGGCACAAAGTCCAGACAGGTCGACGGGCTGATCAGATGTCTGGCACGAAGTCCATCTAGGTCGACGGGCTGACTGGATAGCAAGCATGAAGTCCAAATGTGAGATATCGAAAAATTTAAATAAGTAGGGTTATTTGAGAAATATCCTTATAAAATTATTCCATAATTTTTAGAAATTTTCTAGGAATTATTCGGAGCTCGTACGACGGGTTTTGAGGGGATCAATTTCTAGCGCGGATAAAGCCTGTTTGGGATACCCATTTAAATGGGAATTGATTGAGATTTAACTTAGGGTTTAATTGATAATAAACCTAAGTTAAATCAACCTTTTAAAAACCCAAATGTCGATCCTTCACCCGAACCTCTCTTTTCCCGATTTCCCTGACCCTTTCCTCTCTCTGTTCCTCGCGAACCACCGACGCCAACGAAGATCTCCATCTGGGGTTGTCCACATCGCATCGCCGGAGGACCAGGTCGCCGGAGCTCGACGGGAAACGACGGAGTCCAGCCAATCTTAGGTCTAGTGATTGCTTCTCCGGTGTTCCCTGTGCTCGATCGACGAAGGCTTGGAGGTTAGGGCACGAAGGGGGCTGGATGTGCATCGTTCCCAGCCAATTTGCGCCCTTCTCTTCTTGAGTTTCCCTTCTTTCCGTCGACCTCGGCAAGCGGCAAGGTCGCGCTCTCCGATTTCTTTCTTCTCAGCCGATTCTGCCGATCCTTTTCTTCCCCGATCGACGCCACTAGATTGACTCGGTGCCAACCCGATCGCCAGCGAGGGGCTTCTACCGGAGGTTCGAGATAGGGGCTAGCTTCACCCGAGTCCTATTCCTTGCATAACTGTGCCCTAGATCTCCTCTGTCAGCTCTGATCAGTTATCGCGAAGGCAAAGGTGTGCCCTAGCTGTAATCTTGAAGGTAAGGCATCGCCGATTCTTACTTTTGATTTCCTTGACTTGGTCCGGTCCAATGAGATGAGGTGGAGTTTTGTTCTGATTAGTGAGTTGTGCTTGGGTTGTAGGGCAAAGACTAGAGGGGTTGATGCTTGATCAGTAGTCTTACTGCTTGATTCCTTCTTGATCCGAATTGTGGAGTGGAATCAAGCACCTTACTGTTCTGTTTATGGTGTACCTTGTTTCCAGTAGCTACTCACCTCACGTCCGGCAGCAACCTATCCAGTGAGGTGAATCCAGTGAGGATTTGTGAAGGTGATTTTGGTTTCCAGCAGCATTTCTAGTTTTGGCAGCAACCTCATCTAGCAGATTGCTTGGTTTCAGCAATCTACAGTAGCTTGATCGAGGTAAGGTGTATAAGTTTTGTTCTTTGTTTTAGATAATTGATCTTAGTTGTAGATCACTGTGTAATTTGGTTATTTTAGATACATGATCATGTTTAGTTTTGAATTAGGGTTATGTTTAGTTGGTTATGTGTAGAATTATTTAGTTTAGTATTAATCTAATGGAATGATTAGGGTTAAGGTAATTAACCCTAATCAACCATGGATTATTAATCTAATTGGTAATTAGGGATTAGATAACTAACCCTAATTGACCGTTGGATTTTATTTAGGTAGATTGATGTGATTAGGGTTTTGCCCTAATTTAGTTCTAGGGGTTTTATTTAGCTATTCATTTGATTTAGCTAAATAAAATATATATATTATTTGTTGACACAAGACTTTGATTCGAGACAGGTGTCTCGACGTTAGATTTAACGTGATACTACCTGCTATTTGAGGCGGTACCATTTGACTTATCTTTTCGATATTGTCTTATGATATGTATAGTTTATATATGATTACTAGTGATTGGTAGTTTAACACTTTCCCTGGGTTTAGCTAGTTGATACCTGATACATGCTTCTACTGTTAGTTGCTGTACATTAGTCTAGCATGCTTTTCCTTCTGGCTATCTTTATCTATGTTTATAGAGATAGAGGTATTTATTGTGCTTACCTCTATACTGGATTAGTTGATAGATATGTTGGATATGTGATGTTGGATTCATGCTGTTTATTATCCTTGTTGTATATGTGTTTATCTATTTGGCACCTACACATATGGAGGAGGATATGTACAGGTATGACATACTGTAGCCGCATGCACCATATTGCATGATTGCATGCTGGGCGATTGACGACTCCATTATTGTTGAGCTCGTCGGCCGGCTACATGTACCTCTACACACGTGACCACTGCATGGGTAGTGGCACATCACTCAGGGTGTGTATGTAGGTTGCTCTGTCGAGGGCTCCGCTGGTACACTCATGGGTTAGTGTGACGCAGCGTAGTAGCAGGACAGGGGTCCCTCCCCGTCATTGCGTACCGGGAGATGAGAGCATTGCGCTCCCTCACTATGGTTGAGGTTGGAGGATAGGTGTACTCCGGTGCATTCCGTCTACTCGGTCACTCTTCAGGGGTAGTGACGGCAGAGTGCATGGTGTCACAGCCCTACCCACTCGGTCTCACCATTGTGTGTGAGATGGCTGACTGGCGTCAGGGGTGACCATGTCATATTGCATCATATGCACAGATTGTATTTATTGTGATTGTTGCAAATTGGATGATGCACTTGGGTGACTACATATGATTGGCATGTATACAGGATACATGCTTATTTGCTCTGACTATCTTTATCTGTGTATGTCCACAGTCATTGCCCAAGCCTCGCAGGTGAGTACAGTTTATTTCAGTATTGCATTTCTTATTATTATTGCAGTAGACTGTATTACATGCCTATTGTTGGTTACTGCAGTTTATTCAGTTATACATACATGTTATACTGTTAGGAGACTGTACTATATGTTGTATTGTTAGGATACTGTGCCGTAGGATATTACTGGTAGTTATATGTTGTTGTGCATGTCTATTGGATTACCTGCTGAGTTCTTTGAACTCACCCCGTTGTTACTATTTTTCAGGTTGAGGCCGTCAGGAGAGATTCCAGTCGCTAGCCCCTTCGTTACGAGGATTTCTTATTTTAGATTTCTGTTATTGTTTCTATGCATATACTGATGATGTGGGTTTGTATTATGGACATTGAACATTCAGGTTTGCTACTTTTGTTTTCCGCTGCGGATTTTCTCATTACTTCGTGGATTTGTTTTCTTCGTTGTAGTGGAGTAGGATGTTTACATATATCTGCGATGATTCTTTATCGTCGTTTCCCTATTAAACTGTGTGGATTGATTATATGTTGAATTGTGTGGAAATGTTGATATAAACTGCGTGGTTTGTTTCTTATTTGTATTGTATTGTTCCGGCCGTGTGTGGCCGATGTATAGATGTATGTATTCTGGATTCATATTGTCACCCGTACAAGGGAGAAGCTGCCGAAATTTCTTCTAGCAGGGACTACCTGGGGCGTGACACCAAACGGGTCGACGGACTGACCGAACGTCTGGCAAGTAAGTTACGGTAAGTCACTGGAGGGAAGTGACTTGGTGAGGATGTGTTCCCAATTAGGGAACTTAGGCGTCGATCCAACTTAGATCCATTTCAGAAGTCTAAGTTGAGATAGTGACTAGATTCTGGTCTCGGTGAGATGGAATCTAATTATTACTCTGCTCTATTATATTTGTGATAACTTTTTCTTTACAAGGCAGTTTAACTTTTATTTTGTCTCGGACTAACATTTTCTTGAAGGAAAAGGAATTTCTGGAAAATGATGGTTCGGGCGCCCGGAAGGGATCCGAGTGCCCGGAGTTGGTCCAGACGCCTGGAAGGCAAAACTCTATCCGGTCGTAACGAGGAGCGCGCTAATTGGCCGGGCCTACGTCATGGTCCAGGCGTCCAAAAGGGATCCGGGCTCCTGGATCACTTCTATAAAGGAAGGCCTCCACCAGAGCTGAAAAAGACAACTACTTTCTACAATTGCTCGATTGTGCTCCGCTCCTGCGATGCAAAGACACTTCTCCGACAACTTGCGGCTCAAGTTCTTTTTACTGTTGTTGGTATTTTATTTTTTAATAGTTCTTGTACTTACTATTGTAATCCTGTTTGCAAACTATTAGTAATTTCCCAACAAAAGCACTCGACGAGTACGGGCCTTGGAGTAGGAGTCGACGAAGGCTCTGAACCAAGTAAACTAGTTTGTGTTAGCATTGTGATTTTCATTTTTCCGCTGCATACTCGCTACTAATTTTTCGATCTCTATTCACCCCTCCCCCCCTTCCCACCCCCCCCCCCTCTAGCGACTTCCACGATCCAACATATATTGTGTTTGCTTAATGTATCCATTGAGGGGGAGTGTTTCTTGTTTCTTTTTGATATTTAGCAAAGGGGGAGATAAAAGTTGAAGTTTATGCTTAATTAAGATGAAATGCATACTTAGTTATATATGTGTTGTTATTATTGCTTATGCTTAATTTATATGAATTTCATGCGTAGTTCATGACAATATGTGGTTTGCCATTAGTATTTACCATTTCATTATTATTATGGTATGTTGGAAATTAGCCTAAACTTAAATAGATTGTCAAACATCAAAAAGGGGGAGATTGTTGGTGTAATAATGTCCTGGAAGTTTCAATGTGTTGACAATTATTTAAGTTTAGATTAATATGTTAGATCTAACATGTGTTGGGAGTTTGCAGGAGAAGTCCTTGTAGGTCAGAATGTTAGGATCGATGGACGCGGCTAGAGAGGGGGGGTGTGAATAGCCGCCCCAAATCGTTCGTTTCTTTCTACAAATCAAGGTTAGCGCAGCGAAAATAAACAATAGAAACGACAACGGAGAATAGCAAACCTCAAACTCGTCGATGTAACGAGGTTCGGAGATGAAACTCCTACTCCTCGGCGTGTCCGTTGTAACGCCCGCCCTCCCTGCTAACCCTAAGGGACGGGGCTACGATACTCTATGTACAAATAACAGCGGAAGACTTAAAATAATTTTCTTAGTTTAATAAAACTTTTCTTTTGTTTTTTTTTTTTAACAAATTCGAACTACACTATCATGGTCTCAATAACATGATAACAAATTTAGTAGAAACATAACATCAAGTCACACATATAGTTCTACAATTCATGAAACCAAAGCATAGTTCTTAAAATATTTTTAAAGCAGGTTCTTATTGGGTTGCCTAGCCACCGCCACACACATCTCCTTGCCTCTCCTGCTGCTCCTCTAGCTCATCCAGCTTTTTCCTTTATCTGTGGTACAAGGAAAGTAAGCTATGAGCACTCGGGCTCAGTAAGTTCCTTTCCTACTCACTAAAACCGAAAATCATCACATGATCAAAGAATGTCTCAACATAACATGATCTCAACTAGTCATGGCATAACATATCATACTCTTTAAGCATATCATGCAACATAACAAAATCATAACTAGTCATGGCATATCATCTCTTAAAGCATAGCATGAAACATAATATAATCATATCTAATCATGGCATATCATAGTATCATCATAAGGTGGCATGGCATATCAATCTCTTAAAGCATAGCATGAAACATAACATAATCATATCTAACCATGGCATATCATAAATCATAGCATCATCACAACATAATCATAAGGTATATGCAATATGATTTTGAAAACATGTATCCGAAAAACATGTGTTTGTCTCATGATCTTTAAAACCATTTCTTCTTACATATATACTTGAACATAATATCAACATAATCAGGGCCCCGGCTTGTACCACACATAGATAAATCACATAGATAAGCGCGCTTCCTAAGTATACCCAAGGTAGCAAGTCTTGAATCATACTAGGATCTAGGTCAGGATCACACAGCCATAGACCTAGGGGCGTACTAAGGAGCCCATCCCTTTGTTTTTACTAGCCCGGATCACACAGCCAAAGGCCTAGGGGCTGATTAGGAGCCCACCCTTGGTACAAGCCTTACAAAGTAAAGTAGCATGTATAAAAATGCATCCTTTAGTTACATAGCATATCATAGAAGTATTCATCACTTAGGCATACATTATGTCATAAAAGTATGCATCACTTAGGCATACATCATATCATAAATAGTATGCATCACTTAGGCATACATCATGTCATAAAAAGTATGCATCACTTAGGCATACATCATGTCATAAAAAGTATGCATCACTTAGGCATACATCATGTCATAAAAGCATGCATATTTTCACCACATAGCATATCATGAGAGCATGCATATTTTAGGCACATAGCATATCATCAAAGCATGCATATTTCTATCCACATAGCATATCATGAAAGCATGCATATTTTAAGCACATAGCATATCATCAAAACATGCATATTTCTATCCACATAGCATATCATGAAAGCATGCATATTTTAAGCACATAGCATATCATCAAAACATGCATATTTCTATCCACATAGCATATCATGAAAGCATGCATATTTTAAGCACATATCATATCATGGAAAATATAAATCACAAGCATACATTGTTTAAGCATAAGGGTGTATCATGTGATTATACTATCATAAGAAACATGGTAACATAGTTAGCTTGGGTTCTAAGCTTCCTAATCCCTTGGGTTCTTATCATGGCCGAACCCCCTTAGATCTCAATTTAGGTAAAAATAACCTCCAAGCATGTGGAACCTAAATTATCATCACATAAATTTCATAGGAAGCATTATAAGCATGATTAACTTGGTTTCTAAGTTCTCCAAGTCCCTAAACTTCATGTGGCCGAACCCTATCAAGTGTGAAATAAGGTCCCAAATGTCATGAAAGCATGGAAACCTTAAACCATATTTATAGCATTTTTTTCCAAGTAACATAGTAAGCATATTTGAGCTAGTTCCTAAGTTCTTCAAGCCCTTAACATATGTCATGGCCGAAATTTAACAAGTATTCATTAGGGCTAAAAGCAAGCATACAAGCATGTGAACTTGAACTAACATCATGTATAAATTCATAATAAGGCATCATACAATGGGTATGGCCGAAACTTACCCTAGCCTCATTTTAGGTCATTAAACAACATATAGCATGAGAACTTTGGCTTTCTACTTATCATATTTCATGTAGAGTGACGTGAGCATATTTAATTTTTGTTCTAGGGTTTCTAGGGCATCTATCCCTTCATGGCCGAAACATACAATGGTCCATTTAGGTCATGGAAAAATTATACAAGCATGTGACACAATCAACATATTATCATATTTCCATAAGAAGCATTTTTAACACAATTGGTTTCAATTCTAAGGCCTCTAGGTCATTTAAACCCTACTTGGCCGAGACTCATCAGTGTTTAACTTTGCTTCAAATAACCTAAAAGCATAGGAAGTCATACAAGTTTCATAGCATGTATAAAGACAAGCATAATAAACATACATGTGAATTGTGTCTTAGGCTTCCTAGGTTTCTTTCCTTTTTCTTTTATTTTTCCTCATGGCCGAAACCTACCAATCTCTAAACTAGGTTTTAAGTGGCCTAAAGCATGGAAAACCTAAGTAAGTTTCATGGAAAAAATTACTAAGAACATCATATACAAATTTGGTTCTTAAACAAGCTAGGACCCTTGTGATCTTACATGTCATATATCATGTAACTAAATTCTCTATACCCTAATTAAGCATGAGATCATTAAACAACTTTCATATCTTAATATCACAGAGGTCTTGAGCATGTTAAAATTTTGTTTAAGCTTTTCTAAGCTATCCATCTTATCATGGCCGAAAATCTTAATGAAGAGTTCATGAATTTCTAGCAATATTCAACATGCAATTCTTAAGAGAACTCTATATTCTATCATATAAACATGGTTACTTAAATTTAAAGGTCTTCCTAAACCTAAGCTCTTTTCTTGGCCGAAACATATGAGTGGATTTCTTTTGGTTCCAAGTAACTTTCAAGCAAGAAAACCAATAAAAGACCCTTAGTAATTCATGGAGGGAATCTTGTACTAGTTTGGTTAAACAATGATTTCCCTAACCTCTTTAAAATATTTTTGGCCAAAATTCTAGGGTTAGGTACTCCTCTGACCAAGCATCATATAGGTATAAAAACATGAAGGAAAACCTTCCTACATAGCATAGAAAAATATCATGAAATGAGGACTTGTTTAAACCTTCCTAGATTTGAAAACTCTTCTTTGGCCGAATTTTTCTTAAATTCTATTCTAGGTTTTCTAATCCTCATAAAATCTGAAAAGCACATAAAACGCTTTGTACCACAGGTGACTGGAAGCTTACATCCTTTTCGCTTGTGGATCTAAGGTGTGGTGATGGAAGAAGTAGCCTCTTCTTCTAGTTCCCTTCCCTTGATTCCCTTGCTAAGTCCTCCTTGTATCTTAGGTTTTCTTAGGAGAAAACCTTGGCTTGGGGCCGAAAATGGAGGAGAGGGGGACTGAGGTTTCGGTGATGGAGAGGGAAGAATGAGAGAAATGAGAGAAAAATTAAAATTCTTCTCTTTACTTGCTTCCTTTTATGTTAAGGGGGAAGAGGTAGCAAAATTGATTTGTGCTTTCCTTCTCCCTTAGCCTTTTTTTTTCATTTTTATATTTATTTTATTTATTCATTTGTTCTCATCATTCATGATGAAACAAGGGGGAATGAATCCCCTTAATTCCTCTCTTTAAGTCACGGCAAAGAATGAAGAAGAGGGAGAGAAAAGAAGGAAGGCAAGTTGCCTTTCTCTTGCTCTTTTCTTATTTCCTTTTGGCTAGCTTTTACTCTCACCCTTATCATGAGTTTCCCTCCTTTGCTATCAATATATTATTCCTATCCCAACTGGTTATTATCCATTAATCCTATCATTTACTTCATAAGAGGTTCAAGGTTCAATCCTTGACCATTCCCTATTTTTATTTCTTTTTATTTCTTTTTGGTTCAACATTCTACTAATATTTTTCTAAGGTAAATTCATCATTCTCATTTTTATCTTAAAAGCTTAGTGGGTCAGAATGTTAGGATCGATGGACGCGGCTAGAGAGGGGGGGTGTGAATAGCCGCCCCAAATCGTTCGTTTCTTTCTACAAATCAAGGTTAGCGCAGCGGAAATAAACAATAGAAACGACAACGGAGAATAGAAAACCTCAAACTCGTCGATGTAACGAGGTTCGGAGATGAAACTCCTACTCCTCGGCGTGTCCGTATGGTGGACGAAGCCTATCAATCCGTCGGTGGATGAGTCCCCGGAAAACCGGCTAATAAGAACACTCCTTCTGGGTGGAGAAACCTCGCCACAGAAACTTCTTGCAACAGCAAGAAAGGTGTACAAAAATACAGCACAAAACAGAAGACAATATAAATGTACAAAACAAAGCTTGCCTACTGTTCTTGTCGACTGGAATCCGAAGCAGCAACTTCAGGAAACTCACAGCAGCAGCTGATCAGTCGAGGAAAGCTCACCCGAAGCTTCAAGAAGGAGCTCACACGAAGCTCAGTAAGCTAAGAGCTCAGCAAAGCTCGATCACAGTCAGGAGTAGGAAGAAGAAGAGTAGAAAAACTCCACTGTAGAAGCCCTTGAACTCCTTTTATAACCTGCACTCAACCTGCACTGCACCTGCGAAGAACAGAAGACAGAAGACTAGCCGTTGTGAGCCAATGGATAGAAGCCTGATCGGTCCAGGGCACCTCTGATCGATCCTGGGGACCGATCAGGCCCCAGTCTGATCGGTCCCCAGACCGATCCCACCTCTCTGTAAGAGAGGTGACTGCGTCTCTGATCGATCGTGGAGACCGATCAGACTCCCTGCTGATCGGTCTCCAGACCGATCAGATGACTTACAGAACCCTTCTGTTTGTTATCTGATCGGTCACCAGACCGATCAGATACTCAGGCGTATCGCTGGATCGGTCACCAGACCGATCCAGGTTTAGAGCTCCAGCCCTAAACCCTAAATGGTCCTGAGAACGAGCTACCGAGCCCTCTCTTGACCTAGTCCGGAGAACGAGCTACCGAGCCCTCTCCGACTTCGTCCGGTCCAGAGAACGAGCTACCGAGCCCTCTCTGACCACAGTCCGGAGAACAAGCTACCGAGCCCTCTCCGACTTTCCGTGCCAAGTCTCCAACTTGGTCTTCTCCGTGCCAAGTCTCCATACTTGGACTTTTCCCGTGCCAAGCTCCCTGCTTGGACTTTTCACCAGATGTCTGGTCAACCTTGACCCATCTGGATTTCCCTTGCCTGGCTTCACTCACCAGGACTTCCAAACTGCCTAGCTTCACTCACTAGGTCTTTCCCCTGCCTGGCTTCACTCACCAGGTCTTCCCAACTGCCTAGCTTCACTCACCAGGACTTTCTCCAACTGCCTGGCTTCACTCACCAGGACTTTCACTTTCACCTAGCTTCACTCACTAGGATTTTCACCTGGCTTCACTCACCAGGATTTCCCGACTGCCTGGCTTCACTCACCAGGACTTTCCGAACTGCCTGGCTTCACTCACCAGGACTTTCCGAACTGCCTGGCTTCACTCACCAGGACTTTCCGAACTGCCTGGCTTCACTCACCAGGACTTTCCGAACTGCCTGGTTTCACTCACCAGGACTTTCCGAACTGCCTAACATCCCAGTTAGGACTTCCCAGTCAAGTATCCGGTCAACCTTGACCTACTTGACTCTTCTTCATCCAACCTGATCAGACCCTGATCAGTATCTCTCCGCATGGACAACTGCACCTGCATTGTCCATGTCTACATGTCTTTCTGTATTGTCAAACATCGAAACCATGACCAAGGTTTACGCTTGGTCAACTAGGTCAACCTTGGCCTACTGGAAATTGCACCAACAATCTCCCCCTTTTTGATGTTTGACAATACCTTTAAGTTAGGCTAATCCAATAGCCTCAACTTTTTTCATGCCACTAGGTAATGAAACATAAGTTACAACCTTACATTCTCCTTCTAAGAAGGCAACCTCCTTCTTAGATAATGAATGTCTAACTTAAACCCTTCATTCTCCCCCTATTGGCACACATCAACAAACTCTCCCCCTGAAGAGTAAGTTATCGTTGTTCACAACTTCACTCGTTGTGATCAACAAACTCTCCCAAAACTCCAATGTTCTTCCTTGAACATTCTCTAGACATTCTCCATTCTCCCCCCTTTTTTACACACATCAAAAAGAGTGAATCAAGGTCAAGAGTTTCTTCCTAATGAAAGTCTCATACCTTTCATTGAAACCCTTAATTTCCCCCTTGATACTAATGTCAATAGTCAATTTAGTGATAATCCCATATCACTCATGACAACTCCCCCTAAAGGTCAACTCCCCTTGACCAATAGGTAAAACTCCCCCTAAAAGTCAACTCCCCCTTGACCATTGCATCAACAATGTCTTGGAGAGTTTTAAACCTTTAGAACTCTAAAACACCAATTCCCGAGCTGAAATTTCAGACAACCAGTCGAATTTCAACAACTTGGCACGCCCTGATCGGTCACCAGACCGATCAGGCTCCCTCTGGATCGGTCCAGTGACCGATCCACACAGACCAGGACCGATCGGTCCACGACCTCTGATTTCTGATTTCTGAATTTTTCTTCTCCCGAAATTCAGAAACCTCTAGAAAATCACAGAAAATTTCAAAAATTGTAAAATTTTGAGGATACATTCCTCATAACATATACTATCATGGAAAAATAGTTTTCTATGAAAATAGCTTCCATTTTTCAAATCTTGATACAAAGTTCAAAAGTCTTTGAAATAGCTCAAAGTTAATCACTCTTTGTATCACTTGTTCAATGATGAATGCTATCACTAGAAAAGCTTCATCAAGGTTTTTCAAATCAATTTTAAAATGATTTTAAACCCTTTAATTTGGGACCACAATCTTAGGGCTAAATGTACATGACTTGTACACAAGCTTTCCCTATGATCCCCAATTAGAATTAGGCTCATCTAGGTACAAGAACTATGCACCTTGATCCTAACTCACAATCCTAATATCTCACACACATCTAAGGTGTATCAAACACATCCAAGTCAATTTTGATGTGAGATATGGGTTTAGGTTAGCTTAATCTAAGTTCTCATGTATTTTTCTAAATAACAATTTGATCTCCATATCAAATTGTGTTTTAGTCCTTAAATCAATTTCATTGATTATTAATGCACAAGATGATGACATGGCATATAATTGTATCATAAATGGAAACATGTGCCAATGTCATGATGTCATGGCATAAAGTATGAAACTTAAATAAAGCATGACATTTAACTAACCTAAGCATTATCATGACATTTTAAATGATCATAAAATAAATATGATGTCATGACATGGCATATGGCAAACAATATATGGCAAATAGCACATAAAGGTATAGAAAATACCTAATTCTAGCCTTAGTTGCCATTTTTGATAATTTTGATCATTTTGCCATAGGTTCTATATTCCTAAGTGTAATAGACCTAGCATCTTATACCAAAGATTTTTAGATCACTATGTGCCAATTAGATTGACTCTAGAAAACTCCTCAAATTTGATTGGCACATTCTAATCACCTTAGGAATAATTCTTAATTTCATTTTCAAGGCTTGATTATACCTTGAAAAATCCTAAAGTGTCACCTTTTGTCATGATTAGGTTAACTACCTATTCAAGTAAGGTTGGCACACCCTAACTAATCTAGCGTGATGAAATCACGCTCCTAGGAACCCAATACCTATTGGAGCTCATTGGGTTCACTAAGTATTCACTAGGGATGACTTCCCTAGCAACCCTTCTAATGACCCTCCTAGGCTTTGAAGCCTTGGTCATTTGGGACTCATCAAGATCAACTCTAGGGGTGACTCCCCTTGTGACCTTGGTGATGGTCTTCCTAGTCCTAGGTTTTGTTCCATAATCGAATGGAACATCATGGTAAGTGGGCTTGACCACTTGGGAATTAGGTTTTTGACCCAAACCTTTCATGTCCTTGGGCTTTGGTTTTTGCCCCTTAGACCCTATATTTGACTTTTCCAAATTTTTAAGGGTCTTTTCTAACATGTCAAGTCTTGACCTCAAGACTTGATTTTCCTTCTTTAATACCTCAAGACTTGATTTGTCATTTTTCTTTGAGGCATTCCTAGGCATGTGTCTAGTTGATTTGGGATTCCTACCTAGGTTTTCCTTAGCCTTAGATGGGTTAATTCTAGGGTTGGCTTTCCTAGTGTTATCCTTATCTAGGCTCACATGTTTGGCACCTAAGCATGTGTATCGATTTCTAATGTTATCATGCTTACCATTATTAACAATAGCAATAAGGCTACTAGCATGTGTCTTATTATTATTGCAATAATGTGCCTTAGAGATTACCTTAGGGTTTGCCTTAGCTCCCCCTATCGATGTGCTCATCTTCTTGTCCTTGTGAGGTTGCCTCCCCCTCGGACATTGGCTCCAATAATGTCCCCTTCGCTTGCATTGGAAGCACACCACGTGCTCCTTGCTCTTGCGTATCGGGACTTTGGCTTCCTTGATCTTTGGCGCCGGTGGAGTCTTCCTAACCCTCTTTGGACATTTACTCTTGTAATGTCAAAGTTCCCTACACTCAAAGCATAATATATGCAATTTACTAGAACTTAAATTGCTTGAGTTACCTAGGGTTGAGGTGGGATGTAAGCTCTCTCTTTCATCCCTTCCGAAGGTAGAAGCTTCTTCTCCTTGCTCCGAACTTGAAGAGGAACTCTCCTCCTCTTCTTCTTTAGATGTTGAGTAGCCCTCAACTTCTAAATCCATCCCTCCATGATGTGAACTCCTTGGTTCACTTGACTCCTCTTCATGACTTGAAGTGGAGTTCCCCTCATGGAACTTAGCCAAGTTGTTCCACAACTCCTTGGCATTGTTGTATCCACCTATCTTACATAGAATGTCATTAGGTAATGAGAATTCAAATACTTTCATTACCTCATCGTTGATTGTGGAATGGTGGATTTGTTCCCTTGTCCACTTCTTCTTCTCGAGTGGTTTTCCTTCCTTATCCATTGGAGGCTTGAAACCTAATTGAACACAACTCCAATTTTCAAGGTTAGTCATAAGAAAATACCTCATTCTTACCTTCCAATACGCGAAGTCGTCGCGGTCATAGAAAGGTGGAATGGTGATGTCTTCTCCGAATTGATCCATCTCTAGCTTGTGCTCCCTCGGGTGTTAATCCGGCGAAGAGCGACCTCGCTCTGATACCACTTGTTAGGATCGATGGACGCGGCTAGAGAGGGGGGGTGTGAATAGCCGCCCCAAATCGTTCGTTTCTTTCTACAAATCAAGGTTAGCGCAGCGGAAATAAACAATAGAAACGACAACGGAGAATAGCAAACCTCAAACTCGTCGATGTAACGAGGTTCGGAGATGAAACTCCTACTCCTCGGCGTGTCCGTAAGGTGGACGAAGCCTATCAATCCGTCGATGGATGAGTCCCCGGAAAACCGACTAATAAGAACACTCCTTCTGGGTGGAGAAACCTCGCCACAGAAACTTCTTGTAACAGCAAGAAAGGTGTACAAAAATACAGCACAAAACAGAAGACAATATAAATGTACAAAACAAAGCTTGCCTACTGTTCTTGTCGACTGGAATCCGAAGCAGCAACTTCAGAAAACTCACAGCAACAGCTGATCAGTCGAGGAAAGCTCACCCGAAGCTTCAAGAAGGAGCTCACACGAAGCTCAGTAAGCTAAGAGCTCAGCAAAGCTCGATCACAGTCAGGAGTAGGAAGAAGAAGAGTAGAAAAACTCCACTGTAGAAGCCCTTGAACTCCTTTTATAACCTGCACTCAACCTGCACTGCACCTGCGAAGAACAGAAGACAGAAGACTAGCCGTTGTGAGCCAACGGCTACCGATCAAGCCCTAGTCTGATCGGTCCTGGGGACCGATCAGGCCCCAGTCTGATCGGTCCCCGGACCGATCCCACCTCTCTGTAAGAGAGGTGGCTGCGTCTCTGATCGATCATGGAGACCGATCAGACTCCCTGCTGATCGGTCTCCAGACCGATCAGATGACTTACAGAACCCTTCTGTTTGTTATCTGATCGGTCACCAGACCGATCAGATACTCAGGCGTATCGCTGGATCGGTCACCAGACCGATCCAGGTTTAGAGCTCCAGCCCTAAACCCTAAATGGTCCTGAGAACGAGCTACCGAGCCCTCTCTTGACCTAGTCCGGAGAACGAGCTACCGAGCCCTCTCCGACTTCGTCCGGTCCAGAGAACGAGCTACCGAGCCCTCTCTGACCACAGTCCGGAGAACAAGCTACCGAGCCCTCTCCGACTTTCCGTGCCAAGTCTCCAACTTGGTCTTCTCCGTGCCAAGTCTCCATACTTGGACTTTTCCCGTGCCAAGCTCCCTGCTTGGACTTTTCACCAGATGTCTGGTCAACCTTGACCCATCTGGATTTCCCTTGCCTGGCTTCACTCACCAGGACTTCCAAACTGCCTAGCTTCACTCACTAGGTCTTTCCCCTGCCTGGCTTCACTCACCAGGTCTTCCCAACTGCCTAGCTTCACTCACCAGGACTTTCTCCAACTGCCTGGCTTCACTCACCAGGACTTTCACTTTCACCTAGCTTCACTCACTAGGATTTTCACCTGGCTTCACTCACCAGGATTTCCCGACTGCCTGGCTTCACTCACCAGGACTTTCCGAACTGCCTGACTTCACTCACCAGGACTTTCCGAACTACCTGGTTTCACTCACCAGGACTTTCCGAACTGCCTGGCTTCACTCACCAGGACTTTCCGAACTGCCTGGTTTCACTCACCAGGACTTTTCGAACTGCCTAACATCCCAGTTAGGACTTCCCAATCAAGTATCCGGTCAACCTTGACCTACTTGACTCTTCTTCATCCAACCTGATCAGACCCTGATCAGTATCTCTCCGCATGGACAACTGCATCTGCATTGTCCATGTCTACATGTCTTTCTGTATTGTCAAACATCGAAACCATGACCAAGGTTTACGCTTGGTCAACTAGGTCAACCTTGGCCTACTGGAAATTACACCAACACAGAAGACCGGATGTAAGGTAAGAGATGTCCAAGAAGATCAAGGACCAGATTCTTGGCAAAGGAAGTCCTTGCAGGTCAGAAGACCGGATGTAAGGCAAGAGAAGTCCAAGAAGGTCAAGGACCGAATTCTTGGCAAGAAAAGCCCTTGCAGGTCAGAAGGTTGGATGCAAGGCAAAAAAGTCCAAGGGAACAGGCATTCATCTCGCATAAGGTATTTATTAAAAGAAATATGTGTTAATCCACTTGCTATTAATCAGGAAACCAGCAATTGATTTACCAATCGATTGATACGCATGGCTATGAAATAGAGTGTTCCTGGATCGATCAGCCGATCGATTGGAAGAAAACCAATCGATCGGCTAATCGATTGACCAAGCTTCTGCGCGAAGCACAGAACGCTCCTTGATCGATCAACCGATCGATTGGAGTAAACCAATTAATCGGCCAATCGATTGACGAAGCTTCTGCGTGAAGCACAGAAAGCTCCTGGATCGATCAGCCGCTCGATTGGAGGTATCCAATCGACCGACCGATCGATTCATGAAGTTTCTGCATTTCTGCACTAGAGCACAGTGCATCTAAATCGATCTGTTGATCGATTGATGAATTTAATCGATTGAGAATGTTGTCCCAATCAATTGAGATTTGAACCAAATGATCTTAATTGTTGATCTTGACGTGATGGCGCTCAATGGATACTTTTAAATCGATTGGAGACTAACCCAATTGATTCACGGCGACAATCATATGAGAAACAGCTATATTTGAAGACTTTTAAAAAGCTAGTAAAGGGGCAACGAAACATCTCTCCTGCAGAAATACACTGTTCTATTGCTCTCAAGTGCAAAAAGATCTCTCAAGTGCTCAAGTTCAAGCTCTCCTTCTTGCCATTGTACTCTACAAAGAAGAAGTTATTCCAAGTTTGTAATCATCCTCTTCTTCTTCCTTGTAGTGGTTGTGAGCTTTTTTCCTTTGGAGAGAGAGAGAGCTGTAAATCTTATAAGGTTTCTCCACCTTCGGTGTAATTCTGAGAAGGAGAAGTTCTATAGTGGAAGAGTGACGGTGGTGTGGATCCTTGGACTAGTCACCTCCTTGAGGAGGTGGATACCAAGTAAATACAAGAGTTAGCATTGCCTTCAAGTTTCTGCCGCATAAAGTTAAGTCAACGAAGAAATCGAAGTGAGTCATTCACCCCACCCCCCTCCTCTAGCTCAACTGGTCCTAACATTAACCAATACTATATACCTAAAAATAAAATATTTTATGTAAAATCAAATAACCCAATTCAAAATCCTAACTATAAAACTAAATCAACTAAACCAAAATTGAATCATTAAAATAACTATATAACAAACTTTAACCCAAACTATCATCAAGTCTATTATAATTACAAAAGTATCGACATAAATCCAAAACTAAAATTTAAAAATCCAGATCAATAATTCAGGGGGAGGCTCCAAATTAGTTGGCACCTCCAAAAATAACCTACTCAGCAGGGTAATTAGGATTAGTGTAAAAAGGGATAAAAGTTTAACTTGACCTATAGTACTGGTAGAGTTTTGGATGATAGTAGGTTAGAGAAGCTCTGTCTATGCATGTCTAGGAAGATATGACTTCGACCTGGTGGATTTGACTTAGTAGAACTAACTGAAACTACCTCTTACGAATCCTAACTAGTTAGACCAAAGTTTAACTTAAAATCAAAACTTAAATCAAAACGTAAAACTTAAATCAAAACTTAAACTTAAACTTAAAATTTAAAATTAAAACTTAAAACTTAAAACTTAAAACTTAAACTTAATTTTAAACTTAAATTAAACTTAAACTTAAACTTAAATTAAAAACTTAAACTTAAATTAAACTTAAACTTAAAATTTAAATTAAAACATAAAACTTAAAATTAAAACTTAAACTTAAATTAAAACATAAACTTAAACTAAACTTAAATTAAACTTAAAACTTAAATAAAAACTTAAACTTAATCAAATACAATATAAATTCTAAATATAAATTAAAATTTGAAGCATTTAAAAATATTTTTAAAATACTTTTTAAAAAAATTATCAATCATTTTTTTACTCAAACCTTAATTATTTAATTCTAATTTAATAATTCATTTGATAAACATGAATTTAATCATTCTGTTCAATTAATCAATCTAATACTCAACTAAAGTTGAGTACCTTTAATAAATATTTCCTATTAAACAGAAAATTATTGTAACTTTTTGGTAAACTCAAATTAAGATTAAATTATTATAGTAAATAAGTTAATCAAAATTTAACTATTAACTTAATCTTGACTTAATTGATTCATTTAACTAAATCTTTTAGTCTGAAAACAATCTTAAACTTAATTTGAACATACTTGATATTTTATTTGAAATTTCAAAATTAAGGATAACTAATAAATCCATAATTAAATTTAAGCAAATTCTATCAAATTCAAGGTTAAATTTTGCTTCTAATAATCGAATTATGACTGCCTTAGTCAGTACATGTTAACGACTACCTTAGACAATATATACTTAGCATCTCTTTAAACACATAAGGTCACCTTGCTTAAACATCTAGAATGGTTGAGATGCTAGATAAAGAAAATTATAGTCTTCAAAAACATACATTTTTATAAATGGTTATTGATCAACACTCAGTGTTTAGATTCCTTGGGTCAACCATAAAATTCTAGATCTCCTTAATTTTCAAAGTATAAGGTTAATAAAGTATTCTTGCACATAGGTATGTAATCCTTGCGGTTAATAAAGTATAAGGTTAAGGGGGAGTCCTGATTAAAATATTAAACATAATTTTCAAAATTTTTATCTTTAAAACTATATTTGAGAATTTTTTTAACAAGTTTTGAAACATTTTATTAAATTCTTGCAAAAATTCCTTTTGAAGTCTATTTTTGAAAATTCCTTCTAAAATTTCCTTAATTTTACAAATCTCCTTGGAAGGTTTGGCAAACGTCTTTGTGGAAACTGTTTTAAAAATCATGTTTGAAAAATACTTATTGTAAATATCACTTTCAAATTTGTTTTTGGCAAGTATTTTGAAAAATATTTTGAAAATTCATCTTCAAACTTAGTTTTCTTCTGATTTGGTTCAACACCCCAGACACATAGAAAGTTTTCCTTATAGTTAACAAGAATTTCTAAGAGTGTGTCAAGTTGAGGGGGAGTTCTGATTGAAAGATTAACTATAACTTTCAAAAGTCTTTCAAAAATTAGTTTTACAAATATTTGAAACTCCGTTTAACATTCTGTTTATTTTTGAAAACTACTTTGAAAATTTGTTTAGAAATACTCTTTTACAACATGTTTTGAAAATTAACTATCAAAAGTTGCTTAAACTTTCAAAAGTTTCCCTGACAGCCAATCTTGAAAAATAAGTCTGCACCACCTCTTTGAAAATTATTTTTTTTGAAACACTTAATTATGTCTTTCAATTATTATTATTGGTGCACCTAATCGAGAGTAACCTTAAGTTTATATCCTTTTGAGGTGTGCCAAAGGGGGAGAGTGATCTTAAGTTAGAAAAGTTAAAGGAAGAGAATTATCTTAAGTTAGAAAAGTTAAAACATTTCTAATCTCTCAAACTTTTTGAATCTCTCAAACCTTGAGAATTAACCCTTAAAGACCCAAACCTAACTTAAGAAAATTGTCAACATCAAAAAGGGGGAGATTGTTGGTGCAATCGGCCTCTAGGGTTTCAATGTTCGACAATATACCTAAGTTTGGTCAGTTTAACCAAGGGTTGATCCAAACAGGACTTAATGTTTAGAAGAGAGAAGTCTAGTAAGGACTAGATGACTAGTAAAGGTAAGTCCTAACCAAAGGATAGGCAGGTGAGAAGTCTACTGAGTGACTAGTCCTAATTGGAGGTTAGGCAATGTGGAAGTCCTGGTGAGTAAAGCTAAACCCTGGTGAGTGAAGTCAAACCCTAGTGAGTGAAACTAGGTGGTGGAAGTCCTAGTGAGTGAAGCTGGGCCCTAGTGAGTGAAGTTAGGTGGTGAAAGTCCTGGTGAGTGAAGTCAGACCCTAGTGAGTGAAGCTAGGTGGTAGAAGTCTTGGTGAGTGAAGTCAGGCCCTAGTGAGTGAAGCTAGGTAGTGGAAGTCCTGGTGAGTGAAGTCGGGCCCTGGTGAGTGAAGCTGGGTAGCTCTAGGGGAGATAACCCTAGATTATATGTGACCGACTGGTTTTCGGTCGACCGCGCATGGTCTACTAGACCAGCAAATCTTGAAATCTATTAACATTATCTTACTTTACTATTTTATCTATTGTACTAACTTAGTGTTGCAGGAAAGTCCAGCTAGATCAACGGGCCGATCGGATAGCTAGCATGAAATCTACACAGATCGACGGGCTGACCGAATGTCTAGCAAGACGGTAAGTAGGTAAGTCACTAGAGGGGAGTGACTTGGTGAGGATGTGTTCCCCGTTTAAGGGAATAGTAGGCGTCGATTCAACTTAGATCCATTTTGAAAATCTAAGTTGAGATCTTGACTAGATTCTGATCTTGAGGAGACAGAATGTAATTACTACTCTACTTATTATATATTGTGCTAACTTTATTTTGCAGGATAATATAATTTTTATTTGCCTCAGACTAACTTTTTCTTGCAGGAAAAATGTTTTGCTGGAAAAAGTGGTCCGGGTGCCCGAAAGGGATTCGGGCGCTGTGCCTAGAAGTGGTCTAGGTGCCCGGAATGCTCAAGGCTTATCTGGTCACCAAATTGGAGTGCGCTGATTGGATGGGCTGATGTCACGGTCCGGACGCCCCGAAGGGATCCAGGCACCCGGAACTGCTTATATAAGCAGTCTTCCATCAAGAGCCAAACACAACTTCTTTTATGATTGCTCTCTTGCGTGTTGCTCCAAAGATGCTCCTGCGACGCTGAGAAGCTCCTCTGACAACCTGCAACTCAGTTTCATTTTCCTTGTTATCAGCATTTTTTATATATAGTTCTTGTAATAAATTGTGTAATACTTTTTACGAATTATTAGTAATTGCCCAATGAAAGTACTCTCACGTGAGGGCCTTAGAGTAGGAGTTGACGAAGGTTCTGAACCAAGTAAAATTGGTTTGTTAGCGTTGCTTCAATTTTTCCCTTCCGCTGCGTACTAGATTTAGTTTACGATTTTTGACAATCAATATTCAGCCCCCCCCCCCCCTCTAGTGAACTTTACGATCTAATAGAATCTACTATCCTAGGACATTATTATATTTATTCATCTAGCACAGATCTAAAGTAAATATAATAACCATAACCTTTATCTTTTATTAATGAAATATGATATAATATATCCTAAGTCAATCATTGACTCTCAAGACTTACATTAACAGTGAGTCATCCACCACCAAAAGAAGAGAAAAAGAAACAAAAGCAATGATAATATTGATGTAGTGATAAGGAGGGGCCCCATCCCGCGGAGGGTAGTTGTCACGGTGAAAGTCAAAGTCAAGGCGGTCAACGCTCGAAATATCATCGGCCGGTAAGACAATCATGTCCTGACTAGGAGGAGAAAGGCCCGATCCGACCCCACCTATGGCTCGGGCAATACGTCGAGCAACCGACGCTCAATAAGAGAGGACGCCAAAGGGGACGATATGCAGAAGCCTAGTCGAGCGGCTCCTTCGCTCGGCCTAGCAACAAGACTCGACATCAGCCAAGCAGACGTAGCACGAGCATAGTGAAGTTCCAGCCGAGTGGACTCATGCAACAAAGTCCTGGCCGAGCGGGTGGTACACAGGAGCAGCGGAGTTTCGGTCGAGCGGCTATCCCACTCGGCCCAACAACAGGCTCATCAAGCCATCTTTCGACATCCTTTTGGAAGCTAGTGTCGCTGACAAGCGGCGTGGTCAGACAGAGGATCGTACGGTGAAAGCTTCCACTGTCACTTCAGAGATATGCTCAGCTCGTTAAGGTACTGTGTCAGGGACACTTTACTGAGAGGTCTTTTCAGGAAAACTTTGGGAAGCGTGCACATGTGCTACAAGAGCCCTATATAAAGGGGGGTCCAAGCATCAGCGGAGGTATACGCAATACACTGTTGTTGCTACTGTTCATTATTCTTGTTGCTCCGCCTTCTACTTCATCGTCGATGACTAACTTGAGCGTCGGAGGGTCAATGCCGGGGACTCCTTCCCTAGCTCGGCACTAATGTAGTCTGTGTTGCAGGTCAGAGCAGAGTCCACACGTGGTCAGCGGGAGCCCCACATCTCCAGCTTTCCATCTTGTCGACTTTCGAACTGGATCATATTTGGCGCCATCTGTGAGAGCATAGTCTGCATCTGAGTTGAGGAGATGGAGGACGCTGGATGACTCACCACTGTGACGCTCACTAAGGAGGAGTTCGGCATGCTCTTTCAAGCCCGAGTGGCAAAGATTCTCAAGCAACAGCAACAACAGGCATTAGCCTACCAGCAAGCGTACCAGTCGGTGATGTCGACAGCAGGAGGGCGAGTGGGGTACGAGGACGTACCGGAGAAAATTTCAATCTGGGGGTAGAACTGAGGGTCGATCAGCACGCTCGGGGAAGCACCGCATGCGCCCATCCCTTTCTATTGGGCTTTGTTCCAAATCCCCTCAGAAATAGGCCAGACAAACCAGGAATGAGGATCGTTTTCGGATGACGCGCCCGTTCGGGACGCACGAAAGGGCAAGGCGCCTAGAAGCCATGTCTCGCTCTAACGGATAAATCAGCAGTTCTTTGAGGAGATCTTACAAGACCCTCTGATGAGGCACTATACTCCGTTGGCGATCGGAGAGTACAATGGGTCGACTGATGCAGATGATCGTCTGAATAAGTTTGACAACGCGGCTACACTTCACCAATATATAGATGGGGTGAAGTGTCGAGTCTTCCACACCACCCTCTCTGGATTAGCGCAAAGGTGGTTCAGAAGACTGTCAGACGGATATATACGTAGCTTCAAAGACTTCCGAGCTGCATTCTTACATCAGTTCGCTAGTAGTCAACGGTATCAGAAGACGAGCGTTAGCCTCTTCTCCATGAAGCAAGGATCGAAAGAAACACTCCGAGCCTACATCCAGTGCTTCAATAAGGTGGTCATGGACATCCCATTGGTCTCAGCCGAGATGATGATGAATGCCTTCACTCAAGGACTCGTTGAAGGAGAATTCTTCCGATTAGTCATTAGGAAGTCACCCAGGGACTTCGACCACCTGCTCAGAAAGGCCAACAAGTACATAATTGTGGAAGAAGCCCAAGCAGTGAGGAAGAAGGAAACGTCGGTCGAGCCCGTGCTGGCACCCGAGCGGCGACTGTCAAGTAGCCACCAGCCATCCAAGGGCCAAGAGTGGAGGGAGAACGACCGCACCAAGAGGCCAGGACACATGCCGTACAGCATGTGTCCGCCGGTCGACAGAAGGCAGCGAGAGGCAAGGTATGAATGTCAATGTTCTGTTCTTTTAATCAATTGGCTGACACACAACACGTGCGATTGCCGCGATTTGACGTCGATCGGCTCCCAGAGGATATCACTATCAATCCCCATCTCTCGATCGACGAGATAGACACCAATCTACCGGGAGCGATAGGACGAAAGAGGGGCGCCCGAGCGACGCCATCAGCATCAGCGGAGGGATAACGCTGATCCCTCTCGAGTCCCAGCTGAGCCAGATATATTCTCCATTCGAGAAGTAGAAAACAGAGGCAACGCCTCCCAAGGAGAAATAGGCATGATCGTTGGTGGACCAACCGGTGGTGATTCCAACCGAGCAAGTAAATCAAATGTTCGGCAGCTCGAGTTCCATGATGTTGGATACAGCAGGTAAAGGGATGAGGGCCAGAGATCAACTTTGGTCCTAAAGACTTGGAGGGAGTGGAGGTCCCTCATGATGATGCGCTGATCATCTGGGCGGTGATCGCCAACTACACTATTCACCAGACTTTCGTGGATATAGGGCGTTCGGTAAATATTATTTTCAAGAAGGCGTTCGATTAGCTGCAAATTGATCGAAGCGAGCTACTGCCCATGGTGACCCTGCTCTACGGATTCACAAGCAACGAAGTTTTGCCGATCGGCTAAGCAAGGTTAGCCAGCTCGCTGGGAGAAGAGTCGTTGAGGAGGACCCGGACAACCAACTTCATCATGGTGGATGCGTCATTGGCCTACAATGTCATCTTGGGACGACCAACCCTCAATGAAGTCCGAGTGGTGGTGTCTACATTCTACCAAAAAATCAAGTTCCCGGTGGACGACCGGGTGGGCGAAGTCAAAGGCGACCAGCTGGCTGCTCAGCGATGCTACGTCGAGATAGTCAAATCTGAAGCGAAGGTCGCTCGGAAGAATCCATGTCTGGATGTAAATGCTATCATTGAAAAGCCTCCCACTCTGATATACGAAGAAAAGGAGGAAGTTCAGATCCTTCCCAACCGAGCGAAGGCAACCACCTTCATAGCGGCCGACCTGGAGAGCGAGCAGAAGGCAGAGTTGGTCGCATGTCTCAAAAATAATCACGATGTGTTCGCCTGGTCGACATATGAGCTTCCTGATATCTCCCCGAGCGTGGCTCAACATGAGCTCCATGTCCAACCGGATGCTCGGCTAGTAAAGCAAAGAAAAAGGAACTTCAATGTAGAACAAAATCTGATCATCAAGGTAGAGATAGAGAAGTTGCTAGAGGCTGGCCATATACGAGAAGTTCAATTCCCTAGCTAGCTTGCCAACGTCATACTCGTGTCCAAGCCAGACAACAAGTGGCAAGTCTGCATCGATTTCCGTGATCTGAACAAGGCATGCCCTAAGGATTTCTATTCGTTGCCCCGGATCGACCACATGGTGGACTCTACCGCGGGGTACGAGTTGATCTACATGGTCGACGCGTACCAAGGGTATCACCAAGTGCTGCTAGCCCGAGAAGATCAAGAGAAGGTCAGCTTCATTATGGCTGACGGAACGTACTGCTACAACGTCATGTCATTCAGACTCAAGAATGTCGGAGTCACTTACAAGAGGCTGATGAATAAAGTGTTCCGACGGTAGATCGATCGCAACATGGAGGTATACGTCGACGACATACTAATCAAATCCCTCTGAGATCCTAACTTGTGTACAGACATCGAGGAAACTTGCCGGACCTTGAGGGCTTATGGAATCAAGTTGAACCCGAGTAAGTGTCTGTTCGGCGCAAAGAGTGGATGCTTCCTAGGATACATCATCACTGAGCAGGGCATAGAGGCAAATCCGAGCAAAGTAAAGGCACTACAAGATATGCCCCCGCCTCGCAACGTGTAGGAAGCCCAACGGTTGACCGATCGAATCACGGCGCTATCCAAATTCATCTCCAAGTCGTCCGATCGAAGTCTATCGTTCTTTAAAATATTACGTCGAGCCACCAGATTCTAGTGGGACGCCGAGTGTGATCGGGCATTGGAGGAGCTAAAGGAATATCTAAACTCCCTGCCTGTATTAACCAAGCCGATTGTTGGTGAGCCGCCTGGATCTACCTGTCATCCAACGAACATGTGGTTGGATCAGTTTTAATAAGGCATAACGGCCAAGAGCAACAACCTGTATATTTTTTAACCCATATATTGAAAGATGCAGAGTCTCGCTACACCGGTCTGGAAAAACTAGCATATGCATTGATACTCGCTGCTTGGAGGCTTCGTCCATATTTCCTAGCGCACTTAATCATCATGCTAACTAACAGTGCCTTGGGACGGATCCTTCTCAACTCCGAGGCATCAAGAAGGCTGATCAAATGGACGACCGAGCTGAGCGAGTTTGACATACAATATCAACCCCAAACGGTAATCAAGGCTCGGGCCTTGGTAGATTTTGTCATAGAGGTCCAGAACGTTGAACCGGAGGCAACATTAAAAATATATGTTGACAGTTCATCCACTTGGCAAGGTGGCGGAATCGGCACATTGCTCATCTCACCGCGGGAAGACTGGATGCAGCTCTCCATTCGGCTTGACTATCGCGCAACTAATAATGAAGTTGAGTACGAGGAATTGATTGTCGGCTTATAGGCAACCCGGTATGTGGGAGCCGTTAGTGTCCTCATTCATTCAAACTATCAGTTGGTCGCTCAGCAGCTATCCGGGAACTTTGATATAAGCAATGCTCGACTAAGGCTCTATGCGGAAGCCTTCGAGAAGATGAAGACCAACTTCTAGGAGGTCATTATACAGAAGATCTCCCGATCGAAAAAATAGGTGGTGGATGAGTTGACCAAATTAGCTAGCTCGTTGTCACCGATCGTCATAGGGCTCTATGTACATTGACCGAATGGAAGGAATCGCCTTCCCGAACGACTAGAGAGCGGCTCTGATAATGTTCCTGCGGTCGGGAGCCACGCCTGCCGATCAGGAGGAAGCTCGCTTGTTGAGAAAGAGGGTCGGACAATTCACCATGGTCGGGGACCAACTTTATAAGAAGGCATTCTCCAGGCCTCTACTCAAGTGTGTTAGATCGGAGGATGCCAAATACATCTTGCGAGAAGTGCACCAAGAATCTTGTGGAGGTCATCCGAGCGGCCACTCGTTAGCACGAAAAATACTCCTAGCCGGATATTTTTGGCCGACCTTCTAAGAAGATGGCGCTCGAATGGTAACCACTTTCTTGTCCTGCCAAAAGTACCATAATCTTTTGCATCGGCTGACCGAGGAGATGAAAGCGTTCACAATATCTTGCCAGTTCGACCAATTGGGCATGGACATCGTAGGGTCATTCCCCATGGCGACTGATCAGCGGAAATTTCTACTTGTCGCCGTAGACTACTTCTCGAAGTGGGTGGAAGTCGAGCCGCTTGTGAGAATAACCGAGCAGATGGTCATTAAGTTCGTGTGGCAGAATATCATATGTCGGTTTGGCATCCCACGTTGGCTCGTATCAGATAACGGGAGACAATTCGCCAGTCAGAGGCTCAGAGAGTTGTGCGAGGGGTATGGCATCCAGCAAGCCTTTACCTTTGTAGCCTACCCCCAAAGTAACGGACAAACGGAGGTCGCTAATTGGAAATTCTTTGAGTTCTACGTGCTCGGCTCAACCATGTCAGAGGAAGCTGGGTCGACGAGCTCCCGAGTGTATTGTGGGCCCTCTGCACGATCCCGAAGGAGGGGACTGGCATAACTCCGTTTCACCTGGTATATGGCGGCGAAGAAGTCGTCCCCATAGAAGTCGAAGTGGAATCTGATCGGGTGCAGCACTATGATGAAGGAAACGTCGAGCGGAGGCTAATGGAGCTCGACTTGGTGGATGAAACATGTGCTAAAGTAGTCGTTCGGCTAACAACGTACGGGCAACGGATGAAGCATAACTACAACCGGAGAGTAATCCCGAGGTCCTTCAAGGTCGACGATCTCATCTAGAAGAAAGTGAAGTCGATTGGTGACATCACCAAGCCCGAAGCCCCATGGGCAGGCCCTTTCAAGGTCGTGGAAAAGCTTCGTTTAGGTGCATATTACCTTGAGGATGAGGAAGGAAGGCTACTCGAGCGGCCATGGAGTGTGAATCATCTCCAACCATATCGGGTAGGATAAGGTGAGCGAGTGAATATCAATGTATTTGTACGTCCTCTTTGAATGCAGGATGAGAATAAAAACAAGGTTTCTAGACTTTGAGTCAAACGACATGTCAAATTGAGCGGCGATGTTAAACCTAGGTCTATGTCAAATCATCGAGTGACGACGTTAAACTCAGGTTTACGTCAAATCGTCAAGCGACGATGTTAAACCTAGGTTTACGTCAAATCGTCGAGCGGCGACGTTAAACTCTGGTCTACATCAAATCGTCGAGTGGCGACGTTAAACTCTAGCCTATATCAATGGTCGAGCAACGACCTTAAACTCTTGTCTCCACCAACAGTCGAGTGGCGACCTTAAACTCTTGTCTCCATCAACGGTCGAGCGACGACTTTAAACTCTTGTCTCCACCAACGGTCAAGTAGCGACCTTAAACCCTTGTCTCCACCAACGGTCGAGCGGCAACTTTAAACCTGGGACTTCATCAACGGTCGAGCAGCGACCTTAAACCCTAGTCGTCATCAGTGGTCAACCGACAACCTTAAACCCTAGTCGACGCCAACCGTCGAGCAGCAAAATTAAACCCTAGTCGACACCATCGGTCGAGCGGTGACCTTAAACTCAAGTATACGCCAACCGTCGAGCGACGACGTTAAACCCGAGTATACGCCAACCGTCGAGCAATGACGTTAAATTCTGGTCTATGACAAATCGTCGAGTGGCGACGTTAAACCCTGGTCTACGACAAATCGTCGAGCGGCGACGTTAAACCCAAGTGTTCACCAACGGTCGAGTGGCGACCTGAAACTCCCGTCTTGATGAGCGGTAAGGCATTAAGCTTATAACCCAAGAGCGGTGAACAGCCAACCGTAAACGCAACTTGCCAAAAGTTCCAAGTCTTCAAAATACGATGACCGTCTGGGATTACTCTACTATGGTTTCTCACCGTCGATCGAAGGGGTATCCCACAAGGTTTAAAGTGGTAATGTAAACTAAAATGTGAGTCAAATCGAAAAGGACGTGCGGCAGCAAGAGGACAAACGAATAAGAAGATATCACCAAACGGGCGACAAATCATTAATACTTGGAGGATTACAAAAAAGGAGTACAAAATCACTCAAGGTAAGGTCACTCTAGATAATCTAAGACATCATCGGGCAGTGACTCGGTCAGCTTATCCCAACTAATGACCTTGCTTGATAAAGAAGCGGAGACGTAGTCACCTGCCTGAAGTTGGCCGAACGTCCCTTTGATGGCTAGGTTGAACAGGCGAAGGGCCCGGTCAATGACCTTATCGTTGAAGGCATCCGAGCGAATGTAGGCTTGCTTCATGGCATCGAACCTACTCGACTTGGCCTCTTGATAGGTCTTTAGAGACGCTCGGGAGGCCTCCAGCTCATCCTTCGCAGTTGCTAGCTCATCATTTTTGGAAGAGAGATGGCCTTGGAGGGCAGTTTCTTCGGCTGACTGGCTCTTCCGTTTGGCTACCAAGAAGTCTTTGGTCTCCTTGAGTTTCTTGGTGAGAGCTCAGGCCTCTTTATTCTTCAGATCGAGGTCTTCGATAGCCCGGAGCTTCCTCGTATTGGCCGATTCGATCTTGGAGTCGATGGTGCTGACTTGCTTGTTAAATCGAGCCAGTAGAGTGGCCTGCTCTGCACTCTTCCCCCGCTCAGCCTCCAGCAGCTGGTTGCTCTTCTCCAAGTCGGCCCTCAACTTAGTCATTTCAGCATTCGTCTGCTACTGAGAGGAGGATGACTGGCCACTCGACACATTCAGTTTCTTCACTTCCTCCTCCAAAAATGTGAGCCTCTGGCACATGGCCAGGCTCTCCACCCAATACTGCAACCAAAGCAATATAAGCACCGATCGGGACAAATTGGATAAATTAAGAAAATACATGGAAGTACGACACTTACCCCAGTAGACATCTGGGTATGACTGTCCGCGAGCGCCCCTGGAGGCATAACCGCTGCACGGGCTCGGGCGTCAGCCCATATCTGGGCGAGCGGCCTTTGAATATGAATTTGGTGCTCGGAGGCTCGGGATCCCGTGCCAGCCAACTCGTGCCATTCTTCCGTCGGCAAATGAAGAATCGCTGTTATGTGGCGTTGGCCGCTCAGGGCAGATTGAGACGAAGTCTCTCGGCCAATCAACCTAGATGAAGACGTCGGGTGGATGCCAGATTTCTTGACCTTCGATGGGGGCAGCATGAAGGCCACTCGCGGTGTGGCGAGGGTCCCCTGCGGCAGCTCAGATAGCAAGGGCGTCCGATCAGAGGATGTAGCAACCACAATTTTTAGAATGGGAGTAGGGGTCGAAGTCTCGACCCGCTCGGTGGTCCTCACCACCAAAGAAGCGGAGCGCGAGGAGGTCTCCGCCCGGTGCCTCTTGCGCCTGAGTAGTGGCTTTCCTAATGAGGCCGAGCCGGACCCCCCCCCCCCCCTCAACCTGGACTCCCTTCAGCCGTTCGGGGGGTTGTTGTGAGCCTCCAGCTGCCCCACCGCTAGGAGTCCGGTTGGTTGCCCTTCGCCCACTAGTGCGGTCGTTCCCTCACTCTCTCCAATCGGATCTTCTTGAGAGTCGACCGGTTGCAGGTCGCGGCTCTCCAATTCCTCAACAGCTGCCGCATTGATCATGGTGTCCACGAGCTTAGCTTTGTTGGACAAACGAGCACGTAGCATGACTTCGGCTGCAAAAGAGGAAGATAAATCAGTTAAAATCAAAGGAAGGAGTGAAAAAGTTTTATACCTAGGCTGACGGAAGCCAGGTTCGGATCGGACTCAAGCCGAAGATGTAGAGGACACCCTCCAGCATCAACTTGTGAATGTCATACTTCTGATCAGCCAACATCGAAGCTACGTTGAGGTAGTCTGATCGGCTTTTGTACTATTTTAAGGGAGGCTGAGGCGCCACTTGGAGCTGCTAGTTGGTCGGAAAATCTGGCCGCTCGGGAAGGCACACAAAAAAGAGTATTCCCACCAATGTTTGTTGGAGGTCGACATTTTGTCGAAGAAAACTAAGCCCACTCGGGCTTGGAAAAGAAAAGTCCCCGGCTCAGACAATTTCGGGTAATAAAAATAATGAAAGACCTGGGGAGTAAGAGGAATGTCGTGTAGGTGGAATAGAACAACGACCCTGCGCAGCAGCCGAAAGGAGTTCGACACTAGTTGGTGGAGGGAGTTGTGAAAATATTTACAAACAGCGGGAAAGAAGGGGTGGATTAAAACCCGTAAACCGGTAGTAAACTGATCCCTAAAGAAATAGATGCAGCCGGGCGACGGAGAATTCGGCTGATCGGAAGGAGACAGAATAAGAATTTGATGATTAGAAGGAATTTTGAAAATATCTCTCAAGCTCTCAGCATCGTCTCCATCGAACCTAGACTCAATGGATGTGTACCAGAGCCCAGGAATGGAGGCAGACGACTGCGAGGAACTCGCCATCACAAAAACAAAGGAAGGCGAAAAGATGTGAAGGCTACTAGAATATCGACAGAACAGAAAGAAACACTGAAAAGCTCGAAGACGGGTGTGATTGGAAGGAAGCTTATTGGAAAGAGGTCGCCGGAGAAGAAGCGCGGAGGAACAAGGACAGAAGGTTGCCAAAGAATGAGGGCCATACAGGAGCAGAGAAGGGTTGTCGCCGAAGGCACTTGAAGATGACAGCGTAAGAGGAAGGCGACGCGGCGAGCTTATAAGCCTCGGGGTCAGCCAACCGAAGTCGTCCGATCTAGGTCGCGAAAACTCAGGCAAAGATCGGACCGTTGAATTTAAATCGCCAAACGTCACATCGATACCCTATCACATCAGGCATGCGATGGCAGTAGGCGTAACACGTGGCGCCCCACCATAGGCTGACATTTAATGAGAGCAATTAACAAGCATGGGGGCGCACTCAGCGTTAATGCGCAGAGATTTGTGTGATTTTCTATAAATCTGGGTGATGTAAGCTCGGATCGCGCTCACCCAGAGGAGCCCAGGAAAAGATTTCCAAGTATGAATGTATGTTGTGCAGATCGGCTTAAGGGAGCAGGCCTATGGCCGAGCGACGGGCTTCAACAGGTCGATCGGCAGAGAGCAGTTATATAGCAACCGTTGGGCCATGACAGTCCAAACAGATGCTAAGGAGTGTCAAAGCCGATCGGGTGGAAAGCCTCACAGACAACTTTATCCAGTCAGTCGGCCTTGCAGTCTCCTTCGACTAGACTTGAGGGGGAGGCATGTGATGTGGTGATAAGTAGGAGCCCCCACCCCGCGGAGGGTAGTTGCCACGATCGAGGTCAAAGTCAAGGTGGTCAACGCTCGAAATATCATCGGTCGATAGGACGATCATGTCTCGACCGGGAGGAGAAAGGCCTGATCCGACCCCACCTCTGGCTCGGGTAATATGACAAGCAGCTGATGCTTAATAAGGGAGGACGCCAAAGGGGATGATATGCAAAAGTCTGGCCGAACGGCTCCTCCGCTCGGCCTAGCAACAAGACTCGACATCAGCCGAGTGGACGTAGCACGAGCACAGTGAAGTTCCAGCCGAGCGGACTCATGCAACAAAGTCCCGGTCGAGTGGGTGGTACACAGGAACAGTGGAGTTCTGGCCGAACGGCTATCCCGCTCGGCCCAGGAACAGGCTCATCAAGCCATCTTTCGACATCCTTTGGGAGCTAGTATCGTTGACAAGCGGTGTGGTCAGGCAGAGGATCATACAGTGGAAGCTTCCACTGTCACTTCAGAGATATGCTCGGCTTGTTAAGGTAATGTGTCAGGGACACTTTACTGACAGGTCTTTTCAGGAAAAACTTTGGGAAGCATGCCCACTTTGGAAAGTGTGCATGCACGTTACAAGAGCCCTATATAAAGGAGGGTCCAAGCATCAACAGAGGTATGTGGAATACACTGTTGTTGCTACTGTTCATTGTTCTTGTTGCTCTGCCTTTTATTTCATCGCCGGTGTCTGACTTGAGCATCGGAGGGCCAATGCCGGGACCCCTTCTCTGGCTTGGCACTGACATAGTCTGTGTTACAAGTCGAAGTAGAGTCCACGCACGATCAATGAGAGTGTCACATCTCTAACTCTCTATCTCATCGACTTTCAAATAGGATTAATATGATTATCATGGGTAAAGCAAGTCAAATTTTTACAAAAGCAATTGGAGTACAGGAAAAAAAATTAATTCCTAAATAAGATTCCCAATCTTATTCAAGGGAAGTCATGAAGGCATTGTCTTAAATAGCCATATCTCCTGAGTTAATTGAAGTGTTTTTTTTAGCATGGCTAGAAAAGAAAAAGTGCTTTTGGTTAAAGCTATTATCAATGATGATATCTAAGGTTTTGAATAAGTATAAATAATAGTAAGTTAATTTTATCTGTTATATTTGTATTTGAACATATTTTAAAAATATATTGTCATTTGTTATTAAAAAAATTAATAAAATTAGAATAAAGTAAATAAATTTCTTATATAATTGTTATTTTTATTTATTTTTATTTAAAGGGTAAATTTATCTATAGGAATAATATCATTCCATTCCTATTGTTTATTTTGGAATTACCAATCAGAATATTAGAATCAAATTAGTAATAAGCATTACATTCCCAATCCGATACAAGTATTGGATAGAATTGATTCCATTCTCATCATATTCCATTCATGTTTATCAAGTGTGTCTTAGAGATAAAATCTTATTAAAAAAACAATAAAATTTAAGTTATCTTGGATGCACACGTTGCAGACACCCAACGTAACATATTATATATATATATATATATATATATATATATATATATACACACAAAAAGCTTACGTTGCGATGCTTTCTGTGCGGCTCTATGTGGCACAAGCTATTGGCATCATTCGAGTTGGCAAAAAATCTACTGCACTTACACATCAACAACATGGGTAAAAGAAAAAGCAAAATCTCCTTTCCTCATCGCATCCCTCTCCTCCCTCTCCGAATCCCCTCCTCTCCTCGTCGCGAAGCAAAGCTACCTCCCTCTCTCGCCGAAGTTCGAACGTGATCCTCTCCGCAAAACCCTAGACGAAGCAGAGCCTCGGATGCGCACTTTCTCTCGGAGCGAGACCCCTCCCTCGACACTAGGGCATTTCTCTCCGCCGAACCAGGGTAAAATCCATGCTGCCTCTTGTAAAATCTTCCAAGTTAGGTTTTTCACTATAAAATCCTTCTCTCTTGTAAAATCTTGCTATCTATTCTTTTGTACTGAACAATGCTCTTGTTTTTGGTTGTATTGTACTTGAAGATTCCTTATCCCTCTTATGCTAAATGATACGCTACAAACACTCTTGATAAAAGCTGAAGTTTCTTTATTTATGCAATGTGTCGTGATTTGTGATTGAGTTTTGCTTAGTTGTGTCAATCAGGCAAGCGTGTGAGTTTTTGTGTTTCTGCTTGTTATGAAGAATTTATCAAATTTGGAATATAGTATTATCTTTGCTGTCTGTTAGAGTAACATGGTTAGTCTAACATGATGTTTATACATGTGCAGATGAAGTTGGCATGCCAATTGTTATTTGGATCAACCATGTTTGAGTTCTGATTCTAGGGGTTTTGTCAACAATTATGTACTTATGTCGATATCAGGCAGTGCTATTAGGTATTTTAAAAATAATAGAGAAACCAAAAAATGATTTCTCTTCCGTCTGGTACTTATTACTGTATATGGTAGCATCAGTGGTGAGTTCGTTCAAGATTGAGCTGATGCAAATTTAGTTTTTTTTAAATCTTCGTGAATCTTAGCTTCATCTGATCAACAAGTTGTTTGATGAATATTACTTAAATTTATGTTGTGATAGTGGAGCAGTTGTATATCATGATAGTGGAGCAAATTTATGCACGTCTTGCTAATGTCTAGTTATTTTACTAATCTCCATTTTAATAATAACATTAACACTTACTAGTTATTTGGAGCAGTTGGTTACCTAAGAAATTGTGTGATTTGTTCAATCAAATTTAGAGTTTAGAAATTGCATGTCTAGTTAATTAGAACAGTTGTTTACTTTGAAATAAGTTATAGTTTTTATTTATTTATCTATTTATCTTTTGTCAAATATAATACAAGGGCGCTCAGAAATGGAAGAAAATAGAGTTGATGAATCAGGAATTCATTCCCCAAGTTACAGATGATCGAAAGCGAAAAATTGGAATGGAATTCCCTTCTCTAGAGGATGCATATTCGTTCTATAACCAATATGCACGAGAAGCTGGATTTAGTTCAAGGAATAGCACGAGCAGGAAAAACAAGATGATAAATGAAGTGACGTGGAAACAAATTGTATATTTTAAAGAATGACATATAGATCGAATGCGGAACAATAAAAATCCAAATCATGATCAACTAGCAAGGGAAAGAACACGTGGCATAGTTAGAACAGGTTGTAAGTCAAATATTACATTTGTCAAGAAATAAATTAGACCGGATTGGGTTGTCTGTAACTTTATAGAAGCTCATAATCATCCACTTTTGACTCCATCAAAGGTGCATTTGCTACGCTCACATCGTAGTGTTTCTGTAGCCAAAAAAGCCTTGACAAAATAATTTTCAGAGGCCAATGTACCAACTTATTAATAAATGCATTTATTAGAGATAGAGTATGGAGGTCCAGAACGAGTAGGTTGCACAGAATCTGATATTAGAAACTTTGAGAGAAATCTAAGGAATGAACAAAAGGGTATTGATGTTGAAACACTGATTGAGTTTTTTATATCTGAGTAAGAGAATAATTCAGTTTTTTCCTTTGACTACGAGACTGATTCAGATAATAGATTTAGTAGGTACTTTTGGGCTGATCATGTGTCAAGAAGGGCATACAGTATATTTGGTGATGCAATTGTATTTGATACGACATATAACACCAATAAATATGGTTTAATTTTGGCACCATTTGTTGGAGTTAATCATCATCATCAAACAATTCTTTTTGGTTGCGGGTTTCTTAGTGATGAGAAAACTGAGTCTTTTGTTTGGTTGCTTACAAAGTTCTTAGAAGTCATGCCTAAAGGTGCACTAAACATTATCATCACTGATCAGGATCCTGCTATGACAAAAGCTATTGCACAAGTTTTCCCTCAAACAATGTATCAATATTGTTTGTGGCATATATTGAACAAATTCTCAGATAAATTAGACCCTTTGACTTTTCGAAACCACTATCACAGTATAAAGGACGTCATTGTAAATTCTACAATACCTGATGATTTTGAGAAGACATGGGAAGAGACTATCAAGGATGCTAACTTAGAGAAAAATAATTGGTTGTCCTTGATATATGAATTGCGACATAGATGGGTCCCAACATATTTTAGTCATGTATTTTCTGCAGAAATGTCAAGTAGCCAAAGATCTGAAGGTTCACATGCATTTTTCAAGAAATATATCTCAAATACGAACTCATTAATGGATTTTATCACACGTTTTAATAGAGCACTGAGACACCAAAGACACAATGAGTTAGTTGCGGACCATATTGATATGAATGAACATCCCAAGGTTAATACAACCTGACCAATGGAAACTCAAATGGTTAAGCTGTACACAAAAAAGAAAAGGCTGGATTTTCAAAGTGAAATAACCGAGAGTCATAGTTTTTATATGCAACAGACATTTACAGGAGTTGTCTCAACGGTTTACCAAGTGATGAAATTTCATAGTTCTTCCTTAAAATCAAGAGTGCTCACACATACAACTTTCAACAAAAAAAATTATCAATGAATCCATTTACAACGATGAAAGAAATAAAGAAGGAATTGATGAAACAGATCAACATACAATGAACTTTATTTCGACTATAGAAAATATAGAAAAAGAAAAGGACTTTTCTAATCCTAGTAATAATTCAAATACTTATTACGATTTATCTTCCTTGTCCCAAGCATATGTATTTTACAAAATATCACAAACCCAATTACTTAACAACCATCACTTTAGATCACAAACAAAGGGATTACATATCGTGTAGCTGCATGAAATTTGAGTTTGAGGGCATTCCATGCAGACATATGTTATCTTTTTTTCGTATCAACCAAGTGTTTCATTTGTCTGATACATATATACTAAAACGATAGACACGATATGCAAAAGTTGGAGCAATATATGCTTTAGGGGAGCAAAATGTCATTGATGATCCAAATTCAGAAAAGTATTTGATGTCGAGGCACTCAAGGCTATCCTATAAAGCATCAGTATTAGTTGATGATGCATCTGTGAGTAATGAGAAGACAACCTTCTTGGATGAACAATTTGATTGTATCTACAACAAAATGAAAGAGATGTCCATCTGTACAACGTGCAATGATAGAAGTAAAAAAAAGAAATCCATTGATGAGGGTCTTGATATTATTGATCCTTCTGTAGTAAGAACTAAGGGATGTGGAAAAAGATTGAAATCATCAAAGGAAAAAAATCAACCTCAAATTCCAGGATATGTCATGAATGCGGACATCGAGGAGTGTCACATGACAAACGTAACTATCCCAATTGCAACAAGGGTATATGTCAATTCTATTTTTGCATTTTTATTATATTTTTTCTTGTAAACACAAATTAATTTTATTATATTTTGTATATGACAATGTGTCAATTATCAGATCAATTGAAGATAATAATTATATCAGTCTTGACAATACATATGAACATGATTTGGGATCTATAGTGGGTATGATTAAAGTTTTATTTTGTTAAATTATAGTTGTTTATTTTTTATTGAGAAAATAAAATTAATAAATTATCTTTATTTTGCAGGTTCAAACAACATGAGATAGGATGTTGTAATTATCTATGGTTGGTATTCATCTATTTCCTTTCTAATAAATAGTCTTGTTCACTGAATTCCTAGTCTTTAACTAATTTTCTTTCTAACAAATTATCTATGCATACTATCATACCATGCTTAGTACACATTTGTTAGAACTATTGTGCCAACAAGAGGGACCGAACAGGAAACTGCAACTGCTGCCAATTTCTGCTCGCGTACTATTTACTCTACTTTTTCTTCTACCTTCATGAACTTCGTTCGAACATTTGATGATGTTAGGACCAAAAGTAGCTAGAGGGGGGGGTGAATAGCTCGTCGCGTTCGCTCGGTGCTCGGCGTTGCTTGTTCCTTCAAAGATGTGCAGCGGAAAATACAGAAACAAATACAACAACGCTAACACGGTTGGTTTACTTGGTATCCACCTCACAAGAGGTGACTAATCCAAGGATCCACACCACGCACGCACCCTCCACTATGAAAACACTCCTTTTCGGTAACTATCGAGGGCGGAGAAGCCCTACAAGACTCAATACAAGAAGAGAGGGAAAGGATACAAGAAATACAAGCTTACAAGCTTACAATGAGTACAAAACCCTAACCCTAGCTTCTCTTCTTGGCTTTGATCCGCCTCTTGACTTGGAGAGCTTCCAAGATCCTTCAAGAACTGGCGATCTGAGCTTTGTGAGCGCTGTGGAGGAGTTGGCGAGAGCTCTGGAGTGAATCGGAGAAGAAGATTACCGCAGCCATCGAACGCCTGCAGCTATAAACGACGCCAACGGTCGGATCCCAATCGATTCGAATGTTCCCAATCGATCGGGGAGGCTTTGGATCGATCCACGGATCGATCCAGAGCGCCTCTGTGCTCTGGAAACGCGCCTGGATCGATCCACGGATCGATCCAGCGCTTATCGCGCGAAGCAGCCGCGTCCCAATCGATCCACTGATCGATTGGGACCTCTGGATCGATCCACGGATCGATCCAGAAGCTCTCTGTTCGCTGGGACAGGTCTGGATCGATCCACTGATCGATCCAGCACTTGATTTTTGTCCAAAACCAAGTCCTAAACCTCTCAAACAAACATCCGGTCAACCTTGACCTGTTGGTATGTCATGCCTAGCATCTAGTCACTCCCTTGACCTGCTAGGACTCCCTTACCAAGTGTCCGGTCAATCCCTTTGACCCACTTGGACTTTTCTCTGTGCCAAGTATCCGGTCAATCCCTTTGACCTACTTGGACTTTTCTTTCATGCCAAGTATCCAGTCAATCCTTTGACCTACTTGGACTTCCCAGCACCAGATGTCCGATCATCCTTGATCCATCTGGATTTTCCCTTGCCTGGCTTCACTCACCAGAACTTTCACCTAGCTTCACTCACTAGGGTTTTCCATCTGCCTAGCTTCACTCACTAGGACTTTCACCTGGCTTCACTCACCAGGATTTCCATCTGCCTAGCTTCACTCACTAGGACTTTCACCTGGCTTCACTCACCAGGATTTCCATCTGCCTAGCTTCACTCACTAGGACTTTCACCTGGCTTCACTCACCAGGATTTCCATCTGCCTAGCTTCACTCACTAGGACTTTCACCTGGCTTCACTCACCAGGATTTCCATCTGCCTAGCTTCACTCACTAGGACTTCCTTCTGCCTGGCTTCACTCACCAGGACTTTTCTTCTGCCTGGCTTCACTCACCAGGATTTCCATCTGCCTAGCTTCACTCACTAGGTCTTTCATTTTGCCTAACATCCCAGTTAGGACTTCCCAGTCAAGTATCCAGTCAACCTTGACCTACTTGACTCTTCTTCAATCAATATCTTATTGTCAAACATCTAAACCCAAACCAAGACTCAGCTTGGTTACCCAGGTCAACCTTGACCTGAGGGATATTGCACCAACAATCTCCCCCTTTTTGATGTTTGACAATACCACAATAACACTTACAATCCCATATGTAAGTTAGGCTAATCCCATAGCCTCCTTCTTCATGCCACTAGGTAATGAAAGCATAAATTAAGCTCTTCATTCTCCCCCTAAGAGGGCAAACTCCCTCTAGGTAATGAAAGCCTAACTTACTCCCTTTCATGAGTCCTTTCATTCTCCCCCTATGACCTTCCCATAGGTAATGAAGGACTAAGCTTAACCATACATTCTCCCCCTATTGGCACACATCAACCCATCGTTGGACACACATCAACCTATGCTCCAATTCTGGGCACACTTCAACAAATCCATTTGTTGAAGACTCTCCCCCTGAAGAGTTGCTCATCGTTGTTCACAACATCACTCGTTGTGATCAACACGATAATGAAGGTCCCATACCCTTCATTTATCCTTAACGTCTCCCTCAATGTAGACAACTACTCAACCTTGAGCATTATCTACCACTTGAGTGTCCACTTGAAATAATGAGGATATCCACTCCCCATTTCTCCCTATTTCAAGTTTAAATGCTCAACCTTGAGCAAGTTCACAACAGAAGGTTAACCACCTTCCAAGGTTCATGAAAAATAATTTTCATGTTTTTAAAGAGTCCCTCCCCCTAAAGACATGGTGGTAACTTCTGTCATTGCACCAACAATGACTTGGAATCCCTAAAACATTAGGAAACCCAAATTTGGAAGTTTTGAGGTTCAAATATTCAAAATTTGAAACAACCTCAACCTAAACTTCTACTTAGTCTTCGTTAACCAATCCATCCTTGTTTTCAACATGAAAACACCCTTTGTATGTATACAAATGTATTTAAGGGGTTTGGAATGGTTACCTAGACTCAAAGAGGTTCAAAGATGCTGAATTCAGGCCTTCCCAGCCAAAATCAGCAACTTGGATCGATTGGAGTTGGGTTCCAATCGATTGAACCTTTCTGAATCGATCCACGGATCGATTCAGACTCCCTGGATCGATCGGCTGATCGATCCAGCGAGCTTCTGCTCGCGGGAATTACCGTTTGAATCGATCCATGGATCGATTCATGGAACTCCAATCGATCCATGGATCGATCGGAGCTCTGATAGTTGCTGAAATTCCATTTCAGTCAACTTCAGAAACCCCTAGAAAATTCTACAAAAATTCAAAAATTATGAAATTTCGTGTAGACATTATTTAGGGCATACTTAATCATGGAAAAATAGTTTTCTATGAAAATACATCATATTTTCAAAAATTGACACAAACTTGAGAACTTGCAAAAACTTTAGTGTTTTTCTTCAAGTTTGTGTCTAACTATTCAATGGTGATTACTATCAAAAGATAGCCTTCACCAAGGTTTTCCAAAAACATTTTAAAAACATTTTCAAAACCAATATCCCATCATGTTCCTTGGGCTTAATGCACATGACTTGTACATTAGCTTTCCCAATGATGGGAAAACACATAACTATGTGTTTTGATGAACCTAAAACTCAAACGAATGCACTAAATCAACATCTTGAGTTTTGTTCATCATCCTAACATCTCACTTGTATATAATATCCACTAAAACACATACAAGTCACCTTATAGTCTTTGTGAGATGTAGATTTTGGTTTTTGCCCTAATCTAAGGATCATGCATATTTATCTAGGCATTTTAGAAATGCTAGACATCCACCTAGGATGTCACTTGTCAATAAGTGTCGTTAAATGCCATTCGTCCTTAATTACAAGGAATTAAACTTAATGCATGATTATGTTATGGCATACATCAAAAGAAAATAATTTTCAAAAGAAAATATCCTATTACTACATGATGTATGAATGTCATGACATGGTATTTTTGGATTTTTCATAATAAAACATGAATGCAAGACTAGACATGATGTCATGGCATATGATGGGAAAACAATCATGGCAAGATTTAGCATAAATAAAATATACCTAGATTAACTATCTAAGTATCCTTAAAGTCTTAGCTAAACTTACAACTTAAACCTAGATTGCCCTAAAGTGCTTCAAGTAAATGCCAAAGCCTAAGTTTGCATTTCTTATTCCCTTGATTAATTTATGCCAATTAAAATTAAGCATATTCCTCAAATGTTGGCATATTCCATTTTTCCACAAGAGTAGCACTTTTAAATTAAGGCTCGGATTGCCTTAAATTGTCTAAGAACATACCAAAATCCCAACTTGATAGTTCTTATGAATTTCCCAATATGTGCCATTTAAGATTAAAATCAAATTTCACCATTTGGCACATTTTACTCTTTCAAGGAGTAATCAATAATTCCATTTCATTTTCAAAGGTTAACAAAAACCTTGAAAATGCTCCTTGAGTGTCAATTTCCTCAAAGTTGGGTTAACTACCCTTCTAATCGGAGTTGACACTCTCTAACCCATCTATGGGGTAGAGAAGATGCTCCTAGGAACCCAACACCTATTGGTGCTCCTTGGATGCTCTAGGTACTCACTAGGGATAACTTCCCTAGATACCTTCCTAGTGACCTTGTTGGGCTTCTTAGAAGCCTTGGTCACATTTTCTAGGTCAACTCTAGGGATAACCTCCCTTGTGACCTTGTTTGTGACTTTCTTAGACTTCTTAGAAGTCTTAGTCACATTTGTTGCAAAAATACTCTTAGGGATGACTTCCCTAGCATTTTTGGCTTGACCACTAGACCTAGGGTTTGTTCCATAACTATATGGAACTCTATGGTAAGAGGACACATCCTTCTTAGCCTTTGGTTTGTATCCCAAACCTCTATGGCCATTGGATGGCTTTTGTACCCCTAAACCTAGGTTATGCTCATTTTGCCCTAATAGGATATTTTCCATCCTTTTTAGGGTCTTTTCCATTTTATCAAGCCTTGATCTCAAGACTTGATTTTCTATCACTAAGTCCTTAGTTTTTGGTTTTTCATTTGATCCATGAACATTTTTATTCTTGGGCTTGTATCTATTATCCTTAGTGTTCTTGCCTAGGTTTTTACCTACATTCCTAGCCTTAGGGATAGTAGTTTTGGCATGTAGGGCCACATGCTTTTCCTTAAAGCCCTCATGCTTCCTATTCTTATGGTAAATCGCATTAAAATGATAAAAATTTGACCTAGCATGCTTTTTACCATTTTGCAAGGGAATAGGCTCAATGAAAGTTACCTTCCTTTTTACCTTGGAGGCTCCCCCTTGACTAGTGCCTCCTTGAGCCTTGACCATCTTCTTCCCCTTGGGGCATTGACTTCGGTAATGCCCCTTTGTTGACACAAGAAGCACACAATGTGCTCCTTGCTCTTCTTTGTCCCGGGGGTGGTCTCCTTGGGCTTCTCCTTGCCCTTTTGTGCCACTTGGCCCTTCTTCTTGGCCAAGTTGGGACACTTGCTTTTATAGTGCCCATGTTCCCTACACTCAAAACATATTATATGATTTTTATTATTAATTAAAATATTTATACCTTCTTGTATAGGGATGACACTTGCTCCTCCATTTGATATTTCTTGAATTTCAGAGGTGGCACCATCTTCTTCTTCTTCACTTGACCCGGATGTAGAAGCTTCTCCTTCTTCTTGATCCGGTGTCACCAAGGATTGCTCCCCCTCAATCCTAGAGGTGGAGGCTTCATCATCTTGAATATGAAACAAGGAGTATGCTCCCTCCTTGTTCCCTTCGTTGCATTCCCTTGAGGATGAAGCTTCTTGGATCTCCTCTTCTTCGGAGGTTGAACATCTCTCAACCTCGGAGTCCTCCTCTTGGTCTTGATCCAATGAGTCGCCCTCTTTGGATTCTCCTTGATTTGATACAGTGGAGGGGATCTCATGAATTCTTGCCAATTTGCTCCAAAGCTCCTTGGCATCTTCAAACTCTCCAATCTGTTCCAAGATGTTGCTTGGCAATAAATTGACCAAAAGCTTGGTCACTTTGTCATTGGCCTCACATCTTTGGATTTGGTCTTTGCTCCACTTGCTCCTTTTGAGTACTTTGCCCTTGGAATTTGTGGGAGCTTCAAAACCTTCCATGAGAGCAAACCATTGCTCTATCTCCATCATAAGAAAATTTTCGATTCTTGATTTCCAAGAATCGAAGCTTGTAGATGAATATGGTGGAGCCACCCTTGTGTCAAATCCAAGTCCATCTTGGAATTGCATCTTGAAGTTGAGCTTGATAGAATCTTGAACTTGAAGAATTTGCTCCAACTTCTTCACCCTCTAGCTTTTCTTGTTATGCTTGACCCTTCCGGCGATGATTCCGGTGAAGAGCGGCCTTGCTCTGATACCACTTGTTAGGACCAAAAGTAGCTAGAGGGGGGGTGAATAGCTCGTCGCGTTCGCTCGGTGCTCGGCGTTGCTTGTTCCTTCAAAGATGTGCAGCGGAAAATACAGAAACAAATACAACAACGCTAACACGGTTGGTTTACTTGGTATCCACCTCACAAGAGGTGACTAATCCAAGAATCCACACCACGCACGCACCCTCCACTATGAAAACACTCCTTTTCGGTAACTACCGAGGGCGGAGAAGCCCTACAAGACTCAATACAAGAAGAGAGGGAAAGGATACAAGAAATACAAGCTTACAAGCTTACAATGAGTACAAAACCCTAACCCTAGCTTCTCTTCTTGGCTTTGATCCGCCTCTTGACTTGGAGAGCTTCCAAGATCCTTCAAGAACTGGCGATCTGAGCTTTGTGAGCGCTGTGGAGGAGTTGGCGAGAGCTCTGGAGTGAATCGGAGAAGAAGATTACCGCAGCCATCGAACGCCTGCAGCTATAAACGACGCCAACGGTCGGATCCCAATCGATTCGAATGTTCCCAATCGATCGGGGAGGCTTTGGATCGATCCACGGATCGATCCAGAGCGCCTCTGTGCTATGGAAACGCGCCTGGATCGATCCACGGATCGATCCAGCGCTTATCGCGCGAAGCAGCCGCGTCCCAATCGATCCACTGATCGATTGGGACCTCTGGATCGATCCACGGATCGATCCAGAAGCTCTCTGTTCGCTGGGACAGGTCTGGATCGATCCACTGATCGATCCAGCACTTGATTTTTGTCCAAAACCAAGTCCTAAACCTCTCAAACCAACATCCGGTCAACCTTGACCTGTTGGTATGTCATGCCTAGCATCTAGTCACTCCCTTGACCTGCTAGGACTCCCTTACCAAGTGTCCGGTCAATCCCTTTGACCCACTTGGACTTTTCTCTGTGCCAAGTATCCGGTCAATCCCTTTGACCTACTTGGACTTTTCTTTCATGCCAAGTATCCAGTCAATCCTTTGACCTACTTAGACTTCCCAGCACCAGATGTCCGATCATCCTTGATCCATCTGGATTTTCCCTTGCCTGGCTTCACTCACCAAGACTTTCACCTAGCTTCACTCACTAGGGTTTTCCATCTGCCTAGCTTCACTCACTAGGACTTTCACCTGGCTTCACTCACCAGGATTTCCATCTGCCTAGCTTCACTCACTAGGACTTTCACCTGGCTTCACTCACCAGGATTTCCATCTGCCTAGCTTCACTCACTAGGACTTTCACCTGGCTTCACTCACCAGGATTTCCATCTGCCTAGCTTCACTCACTAGGACTTTCACCTGGCTTCACTCACCAGGATTTCCATCTGCCTAGCTTCACTCACTAGGACTTCCTTCTGCCTGGCTTCACTCACCAGGACTTTTCTTCTGCCTGGCTTCACTCACCAGGACTTTCATACTGCCTAGCTTCACTCACTAGGTCTTTCATTTTGCCTAACATCCCAGTTAGGACTTCCCAGTCAAGTATCCAGTCAACCTTGACCTACTTGACTCTTCTTCAATCAATATCTTATTGTCAAACATCTAAACTCAAACCAAGACTCAGCTTGGTTACCCAGGTCAACCTTGACCTGAGGGATATTGCACCAACAGATGAAACATGGTCCAATAGAAGAACAATCTCTTGAATTGATGGGCAAAAAAATAAAAAAGCTCTGAGGGCGAACAAGGACCAGCCTAAAAATCTCTCCTTCCTTTTTTTATGTAGAGTTCTTAATGGCTCGACCTACACTGGGTGTAGGCCAAGCAGATAGAAATATAAGATAGTGTGAAATGCTTTGAGCCCTGAAAACTCATGTTCCTTTATGATTTTCATCATCAATTGACAGTAATCAAGAATACGCAAAAATAAAAAAAAATACTTTTTTATTTAAGAAAAAAAAGTATTTTATTCAAAGTGTAAAGTGTTCTGCCAACTCGATCACATTCTTTTTTTTGTTGCCTCCCCACAAACACATGATTTTTTATAGAAAGATACATAGTCTTCAGGATATCCTATTATCATGTTTTGTATTGATTATTTTGAACTTTTTCATTGAATTTATTGTGGCATAGTTTATCTAACGGCAGATGCATATTGTTATATTCATGTCTAGTAATTGCTTAGTCTTATTTGGTTTTTCCAGGCATGGGAAATGGACAGCTAATTTTGTTGGAATGGGAAACATATAGCTCATTTTGTTGTAATGTTGGCATGGGACAACTGATTTTGTTGTAATGCTACCATGGGGCGCCTGATTTTGTTGTAATGGAAAACGGAAAGCTGATTTTGTTGTAATGCATATTGCTTATTTGGTTTTCAATTGTGTTATAATGGGATGCTGATTTTGTTCATATTTAAGGCATAATTCTATTTTGTTCAACTATGCTTATTTGGTTATCAAGTTTATAGAGCTTTTAACCATCCATTTCAATGGCCAGACTTTATTGTTTGGCTATAGTAGGGTTCTCAGACAGACCAATTAAAGATCAGTAAGTTTAGTAATATCTAGGAACATAAAAACCTAGAGTAATTGTTGTGTGCTGTTGTTACTATACATTTTCTTTTTGTAATTATTTTGTGTACAAATATTAATGTGGTATTTGTTGGAACCCCAAGGTTGTTTTGATGTGATCAAATAAGTTAAGATAGGTCCTGTGTGTTTAACCTTGTGTCTAAGTGTGCAGGAACTTAGGAGCACAGGTAGTCGAGCGGAAGACACAGCTAGCGAGAAGGACAGCACAGGAGTGAGCCGACGGGCTCGGTGCGTTCGAGGGACGAGGCGCTGCGGAAGAGTACACCGACGGACGAGAAGAAAGCGTGCAGTGGTTCCGAGGGACGAGAAGCCAAAGCGAAATACTGCTCAAGGAGCAAGAGACGCAGCTAGTGAGAAGGTCGGCACGGGGTGCGACCGAGGGACAAAGACTGCAGATAAGTACGCTGGCAGACAAGAAGGAAGCACGTGACGATTCCGAGGGACGAGAAGCCGGAGCGGAAGCCTGCTCGAAAAGGTCAGAAGTTGAGTTCGGGTGAGCCCTATTCCGGATGGCCAAGATCACCCAAGCAAGCGGAGCCGGAGCCGGAGTGGAAGGTTGCTCGAGAAGGTCGAAATTGGGTTCGGGTGAGCCTTATTTCGGTTGGATGAAATCACCCAAGCTAGCGAAGTCGGAGCGGAAAACTCGGACCGAGGCGAGCAGCACCGGAGCAGAGGGATCGGACCAAAAGTCAACCCTGTTGACTTTGGGGCTCCGAGCGCTCGGATCGAAATTATATCCAGATCTCAGTCAAACCGAGATCTGTGCATTGGGGATAAAGTTTTATCCCCCCAGGGAGCCCGGAACCCTTCCAGGCGTCCCGACCAAGGCTATAAATATAGCCTTGGTCTAGAAACTTCAAATCATCTCAAGCAATTCATTTCCAAAACTTGCACGCCTCATTTCTAGATTAGCTTCTTTGTTTTTGCGCTTCATCATTGTAAGAGGCTTCTCCGCCTGAAGGAGATACTAGTGTGACATCTTCCTTGGATTAACAACCTCCCCGGTTGTAACCAAGTAAAAATCCTCTTCCCTCTTCTTTCTGCACTGTTTAGTTAATTTATTTTTTATGCAAGTGTTATTCTGTTGAAAGTTCGAGAATGGTTGCTTTTATTTTTTTTAGGCTATTCAAACCCCCTTCTAGCCAACCCCAGCAGTCCAACAAGTGATATCAGAGTCAGGACACCTCAGAAGGACTAACCGCTGACTGAAGCAATAAAACGATGGTCGAAGCTAACATCTACCCACCAGCATTCGAGGGGGAGTTTGCTTTTTGGAAGCAACAAATGAAGGTATATCTTAACACATATTTTGATATTTTATTAATAATGAAATTTGGTTATGAAGCACCAAAGACATCGAGTGGAGAAGATCTCGAGATACACCTCTGAACCAATAAGCAACATAACGAGTCTATGGCAAACTCTCGGGCTGAATTTCATCTTCTAAGTGTACTACCAGATGAAGACCTTGATAGAATTGGCGACTACTAAAGTGCAAAAGAACTTTAGGAAAAGTTCTTAAAACTCTACGAAGAACTAATTGAAGTCGAATCCAACTCCTCGATGGACACTAAGTCGTCATTAGAAGAATCCGAGACCGAGAAAATTATTGAAACAACAATTATAGCTGAAGACCCACCTAGAGACGAAGAAAACTCATCATAGATGAGCATCGATAAAGGGGGAGAGTCTTCAAAAGAAAGCGACAATGAAGGAGGAGCATCAGACAATGAAATTGTAATGGTAAGTAAGGTATATTCTCAACCTCCTGAAACACTCTTTAATATTATGATGAATTTAGAAAAAGAAGATGCAAAGTCAAAATTAACTTTGAATAGATGTTGTTCTGAAATACTTTCTAAATTTATGATGAATTTAGAAAAAGAAAATGCAAAGTCAAAGTCAAAAATAACTTTGAATACATGTTGTCATCTTAAAAAATTAAAAGTTGAAAATGTTAAATTAAAATGTAAAATAAATTTGATAGAAAAAGATATTGCATGCTCAAATATGTTACAAGCACCAGAAAGAAATTACAAGTATTATCGAAAATTTAATTAGTGGTCTAGAATCTGAGTCTTAATATTATTAGACAAAGAAATGCATGTTAGGAATTGTTTTAAAAAAACTTATATATATATATATATATATATATATATATATATATATATATATATATATATATATAGTTTTGATCTCCTGCACGACGCGCACAGTGCGCGACTGTGCGCGTCGCGCAGGAGATCAAGCTTTGGTTTTTTTTTTAATATTTTAAATTTAAAAAATCAATTAAAAAAATTAACATTTCCTTATATAAATTTCTAATACATTAATATATCCAGTCAACATATTACAATACTTAATAAATACTTAAATTAATTTTATTTTAATTTTTTTTTTAAAACCAAACACTATAATCTAATTGGGAAACCTGAACCCCAGAGGTAAAATCTAAAAAAAAAATAGCTTTGATACTATAACCCAAAGCCTAAACCCTAGAGGTAAAATCTAAAAAAAAAAATAGCTTTGATACTATAACCCAAAGCATGAACCCTAGAGGTAAAATCTAAAAAAAAATAGCTTTGATACTATAACCCAAAGTCTGAACCCTAGAGGTAAAATCTAAAAAAAAAAATAGCTTTGATACTATAACCCAAAGTCTGAACCCTAGAGGTAAAATCTAAAAAAAAAACATAGATTTAATACTATAACCCAAAGTCTGAACCCTAGAAATAAAATTTTTAAAAAATATTTTAATTATTTTTTTAATTCAAAAATTAAAATAAAAAATAAAAAAAAAAAAGAAGACGCGCGCAGTATCAAGGCTGTATATATATATCAATTTTTCAAAAATATCTTGATAAACTTCTAAAAAAAATTGTTTGAAAATTAGAGATTTTTTGTTAACTTAAAAAAAATAATTATTATTATTTTTTCTTATAAAATATTCAAAGATTTAAGTTAGAATTTTTTTTCAATATATTTCTTTTGCAAACTTTCTAACTTAGGATTTTTTTTTCTTAGAATTTTTTTTAAGAAACTTAGAATCATTGTTGAAAATTATTGCAAATTTTTAAGTAAAATCATTAAAATTATTTCTCTAAGTTTTAACCCTTAGATTTTTTTCTCGGAACCCCATTTTTTTTGTGATCAAAGGGAGAGAAGGAAAAGTATAAGTCTAGAGGGAGGTAGAGATTAAAATTTTTATGAAATTTTTTGAGTTTGAAATTTTTATGAAATTTTTTATCTTGTTGCACTTAAATGCAAATTTTTGTTACTCTTAATTTATGTTGGTTAACCTAGCTTAACTTAAGTTGCTCACATCAAAAAGGGGGAGATTGTTGTAACCCCAAGGTTATTTTGATGTGATCAAACAAGTTAAGATAGGTCTTGTGTGTTTTAACCTTGTGTCTAAGTGTGAAAGAGCTTAGAACACAGGTAGTCGAGCGGAAGACACAACTAGCGAGAAGGACAACACGGGAGTGAGCCAAAGGGCTCGGTGCGTCCGAAAGACGAGGCGCTACGGAAGAGTACACCGGCAGATGAGAATGAAGCGTGCGGTGGTTCTGAGAGACGAGAAGCCAGAGCGGAAGACTGCTTGAGGAGCAAGAGACGCAGCTAAAGAGAAGGACGGCACGGGGTGCGACCGAGGGATGAAGACTGTGGATGACTATGATGGCAAACGAGAAGGAAGCAAGCGACGATTCCAAGGGATGAGAAGCCGGAGCAGAAGCCTGCTCGAGAAGGTCGGAAGTTGGATTCGGGTGAGCCCTATTCCAGATTGCCAAGATCACCCAAGCAAGCGGAGCCGGAGCGGAAGGTTGCTCGAGAAGGCCGAAATTGGGTTCGGGTGAGCCTTATTTCGGTTGGATGAAATCACCCAAGCAAGCGGAGCCGGAGCGGAAGATCCGGACCGAGGCGAGTAGCACCGGAGCAGAGGGACCGGACCAAAATTCAACCTTATTGACTTTGGGGCTCCGGGCGCCCGGAACCATTCCGGGCGCCCAGAACCATTCCGGGTGCCCGGAACAGTTTGGAGCGCCCGAAATAGTCCGGGGCGCCTGGAACAGTCCGAGGCGCCCGGAACCCTTCCGGACGCCCGGACCAAAATTATATTCAGATCTCGATCAAACCGAGATCCATACGTTGGGGATAAAGTTTTATCCCACCAGGGCACCCGGAACCCTTCCAGGCGCCCCGACCAAGGCTATAAATACAACCTTGGTCGAGAAGCTTCAAATCATCTCAAGCAATTCATTTCCAACACTTGTACGCCTCATTTCTAGATCAGCTTATTTGTTTTTGTGCTTCATCGTTGTAAGAGGCTTATCCGCCTGAAAGAGATACTAGTGTGACATCTTCCTTGGATTAATAACCTCCCCGGTTGTAACCAAGTACAAATTCTCTTACCTCTTCTTTCTGTTCTGTTTAGTTAATTTATTTTTTTATGCAAGTGTTATTCTATTGAAAGTTCGAGAAGGGTTACTTTTATTTTTTCAAGCTATTCAACCCCCCTTCTATCCGACTCTAGCGGTCCAACAGTATTCTTCCTCACTGCATGCTTGTTTCATTCCTAAATCTTGCAATATTGCAGGGAAAGTTTATCTGCAGCTTTGTAAATGGAGATTCAATAATTGCTCTGTTTCACCAGTGTCATATTCAGGTTTATGATTGTTACAAGATGTCAATAACTGAACAACGTCAAACTCAGGAGAAGATCTCAAATTCAAGTTTAATTATCAACTGGATAATTTATATAAGCTTGCTCAATTCTTGCAAAAATGTGAGATATTAAACTTTCTAGAAGAAGTTTTGTATCTTCTTGAGCTTGAAAGAAGATGATCATTCTTCCACCAGCCTTGTCTGTCCTCTTGCTGTCTGATCACTTGTTTTCTGAAAATTTAAATTTTTTTTAACACCTTCTGAAAATAAGTCTATTAATCATTATTTGAGAAACTAAATGATAACATCAGTGTCCTACAAAGCATGCAAAACACAAAAATACTCATCAACTTCGCCATCATCACATGTGTAAAACTAATCCACCAATAGAAGCTAAACAAAATAAACATTTAGGTTGCAGGACTAAGGAACTTAAATTTATCTGCTATTTTTAACATTTTATAGCATACATGTTTAGTCATCAACGTTTCATTTTTCTTGTGAAGCATGTTGATCTGGTGGTATTTATGGTGAGCACTCTTTCTAAATGTTTAGTTATATTCTTGTCAGAAAAAATTTATTCATGAGGATTTCAATTCTTATCTTGAAATACAATTATCATTGTACTGCATCATGTCATTCAAATTGAAATTACAACACCAAGAGTAAGGAATGATAATAGTATACAAGTTAAAATTACAACACCAAGATTATTCAACAATGCTTAACAATATAAACTAACAAACCAAGTTTACATTGAGAATTACAAACATTTAGCCAGTTACATTACAACACCAACATTACTTAACACTAACTAACCAAATGAACTAACAACCAAATCAGAATTATCGCTGAGAGAATCAAGTCCACCATTACTAATATCCAAATGAATTTTGGTACTTTGATTATTCCTGAATTATGCCTATGAAAAGCATTGTGTTCACTTTCAATTGTGAACGATAAACTAGTATCAGTAGTTACCCACTTTTGCCATCCGTGTTGCCCGCATCTATAATACTGTCTTCCAGGATTCTTGGTTGATCTAGAAACACATACAAATGTTCTTTGTCCACAGTCCCTACATGTTATAGTTGAAATCTGGTATTGTCGATGCTGTTATAACTTGATGATGTCATGAAATAACAACCTAATAATCAAATTTTCATTAATTAGTAATATCTCAATAGCTAACATTTTGAAACGAAAGAGGAGCAAAAAAGCCACAAAACTTTGAAATCATATATTACAACCATTCAAATTCAATGATCCAGGTTGCTATAGACATGACGACACGTCAATTAAATTTTCAAGGGAGAATAAGTAATATTCATCAAACAACTAGTTGATTAGAAGAAGCTAAGTTTCATAAAGAACTATTATATCTCAATAGCAAGGGTGAATCCCTCAGCTGAATCTCGATTATCATGGTACAAAACTGTAAATTTGTTGGGCTTTCACTGCATATCTCGATTATCAATAAATTTGCTCCACTATCATGGTACACAACTATAATTGACACTAACTAATTGACACTACTATAATTTGCTCCACTAATTAATTCTTCTAAATTTGTTGATAATTACCCGCATCTATAATTGACACTAACTAATTGACACTACTAGAATCAGAACTCAAACATGGTTGATCCAAATAACAATTGGCATGCCAACTTCGTCTGCACATGTATAAACATCATGTTAGACTAACCATGTTACTCTAACATATAGCAAAGATAATATCATATTCCAAATTTGATAAATGCTTCATAACAGGTAGAAACACAAAAACTCACACGTTTGCCTGATTGACACAACTAAGCAAAACTCAATCACAAATCACAACACATTGCATAAATAAAGAAACTTCAGCTTTTATCAAGAGTGTTTGCAGCGTATCATTTAGCATAAGAGGGATAAGGAATCTTCAAGCATAATAAAACAAAAAACAAGAGCATTGTTCAGGATAAAAGAAAAGATAGTAAGATTTTACAAGAAAGAAGGATTTTACAGCGAAAAACCTAACTCGAAAGATTTTACAAGAGGCAGCACGGATTTTACCCTGGTTCGACAGAGAGAAATGCCCTAGTGTCGAGGGAGGGGTCTCGCTCCGAGAGAAAGTGCGCGTCCGAGGCTCTGTTTCGTCTAGGGTTTTGCAGAGAGGATCACGTTTGAGCTTCGACGAGAGAGGGAGGTGGCTCTGCTTCGCGACAAGGAGAGGAGGGGATTCGGAGAGGGAGGAGAGGGACGCGATGAGGAGAGGAGTCGACACTGCTTCAGTTAGGGTTTGTGGAGAGGAAGGGTTTGCTTTTTCTTTTACCCAAGCTACTGATGTGTAAGTGCAACAGGTTTTTTGTCAGCTCGGATGACGCGAATAGCTTGTGCCGCACAAAACCGCATAGAAAGCACCGCATCGTAAGCTTTCTATATATATATATATACACACACGTGTGCATCATCCAACGTAACGTTTTATGTATATATATATATATATATATATATATAAAAAGATAACTACAGTCACCTCAGGCGTCCATCGCAATCCATCCTTAAACTATGTGACGAATAGTAAATCACGAAATCAATTTATAATCAACCGTCAAATAACTAAAGGATGAAAGGAGTTTGAATCTGTTTTTTACATAAATACAAATTTATAATTAAATTTATCTAATAATTCTTTTGAATATATATATATATATATATATATATATATATATATTGTAACGTCACGACCCCTCGGCCCATTGGGCGGCCACACTAGCGGCCCAACTGGCGGCCCCTGATGGTCCCTTGGGCGGCCACAATGGCGGCACAACTGGCGACCCCTTATGTCGTCATCCGACGACCCTCGGCCGTGTCGTTACTAACTAGGCCTTCCCACCCCTAGCCAGTGGATTTTTGCCTTCCCCAGGGTTCGAACTCTAAACCTCCAGGCTAAGTACTAGAGTTTATGAATCCTGGTAGCCAAGTGAGCGCACTCACTTGGCTACCAGGATTCATAAACTCTAGTACTTAGCCTGGAGGTCTAGAGTTCGAATTCTGGGGAAGGCAAAAATCCACTGGCCAGGGGTGGGAAGACCTAGTTAGTAACGGCACGGTCGAGGGTCGTCGGATGACGGGGGTCTCCAATTGGGCCGCCAATGTGGACGCCCAAGGGACCATCAGGAGCCGCTAGTTTGGCCGCCCAAGGAGCCGAGGGGTCGTGACGTTACAATAAATAAATTATCATGCCCCGGGGAAGTCCCTGTCCGAAGATATTTCGGCAACACCTCCCCTATACGGATGACAATCTGAAACATTTCTACAGACACAATACATCAGCCACAGACGGCTGGAATATAAACACAACCACGCAGTTTATATGCAGATACAATAAAAACACAACCACACAGTTATATGTAAATCTAACAGCCCACTCGGCTGTACCAAAACCAAACACAACGGAAATATAATGAACAACACATACAAACTAAAAACGAAGACTGTAATCGGCTAGGCTTACACCACACAACAAAACAACACTCCAGAAGCAAAACCGGAGCACAAAGCTAAATACACTGATATATAAAACAAATAAAACATAAACGGAAACGGTAAGTCTTCTGATGTGACGTGAGGGCCGGCAGGCAGGATACTCCAAGCGACTCCATAAACGACCTGGTACCTGAAAAAGATAGTGTCCACGAGGGTGAGTTCAACAACTCAGTAGATACCAGTTGACATGTATAGTAAACTATAACAAATAGTAATAATTATGGAGTACAGTCTCCTAGACAAAAACTGGAAATGCACAATAGAAAAGGGCTGAAGAGAATTGTACTCACCAGGGCCTCCTATCAGAATAGTCAGGTCGTCAGACCGAGAGTATCATAAATCCTGTATGCATGTCAAATATATGCATCCACCCAAATGCAGCATATAAGTGCAGCAACCACAATCAGTAAATGCATATGATGCCAATGTCATGGTCACCCCTGACGCCAGTCAGCCATCTCACACACGATGGTGAGACCGAGTGGATAGGGGTTGTGACAACCGTTCACTCTGTCATCACTGCTCCTGATGAGTGACCGAGTGGACGGGATGATGTCGGAGTACACCTATCCTCCTACCCCAAATCATAAATGGGGGAGCTCAATGCTCTCATCTCCCGGTACACAATGACGGGGAGGAATATCTGCCGGCTACAACACTGCGTCACACTACCCATGAGCGAACCAACGGAGCCTAACAAAGTCCAGCCGTCTGTCAGCTACCACGCTGCTACACTAATCTAGCGGAGCCTAGCAGAGCAGAACTGTCTGCCGGCTACCACGCTGAGTCATCAGACCAACGGAGCCTAACAGCAGAACTGCCACACACCTGTCTGACATACCACTAACCCATGAGTGGTGGTGTGTGCAGATCCATGTAACTGGCGATGTGCTCGACAATAATGGAACAGACTATCGCACAGCATGCAATCATGCGAGATGATGCATGACACTAAGCATGGCAAAATCCTGAACAGCATAGCAATATCCATATATACATAAAATGTGTACCATAGGACAATGAACTCAATCAAAGGTACACCGATCAGATAAGGTATAAAAACCTAGATCCTAAACATAATCAACACATGGTTGTATCACTACCCCTATAAGCATGTATAATCAGGTAGGTACTAACATGAAGTGCATAATAAGTAAACCAAACAAGCATGTAACAGGTATCGGGTAGTGACCAACCGAAGCAAAGACGAACATAATCATTACTAAAGGTTATAACCTACTAAACATATTAACATGACATTATCAAAGATAAGTCAAGGTACCCGCCTCCAATAAGAAAGGATCGTATCCAGTCCAAATCCCTCGTCGAGACACCGTCTCAAATCAAAGTCCTGTAGTACATGGTATCCAGATTTAGCCAATTATATATAAATAAATTAGCTAAATCAAATCCTCGAGAAGCTAACATAAATCCAAATCCAATTATAAACCCTAATTAGATCATCTAACTCCTCAATCATTTCTAACTAATCCCGTCGAATTAGGACTTGCAATAAGCAAAATCCATCACAACAACTTAATCTAAACCAATTCATAAGAACTCATCCAAATCCAAGATGATCGCTGATGGCTCACGGCCGTAAGGGTTCCCTATCCAAACAGAATGACCGGTGCTGTGGATCACCAGTGAACAGTGTTGGCCAAGCTACAAAGACTGGCAGACAAACAAATCACAACCTCCAACTACAAATTAAACTCGCATCACTACCAATCTGATATCACACTTCTTACCTCAACACCAAACACCACTGTAGGGCTGTCAACTCTCTTTTCAGGGTTGAAGCAAGGACCTCCAAGGTGGATGGTGGACTCAAGAGGCCCAAATCTGAATGCCCGAGCTGTTGTGTCACTGTCGAATATGCCTGCTGTCGGAAGGAGGTCCTGTCGAACCCAAGGTGAGCTGCTGGATCAAAGAACAACCCACAGCACACAAATTTCAAATTCACATGACACAATACCTATACCTCACAGCCGTGTTTATTGCTCCACAGCCCTCAGCTAGTTGCTATCCATCCACCAGACCAAGAAGAAATGATCACGAGTTCAACCAATCATTCAAGAAAACAATCGATTTCATCTTACTTCTTCCTCTCCACTGGTTGGAGGTGATTAAGGATCCGGCGACAGTGCTAGGGCACGGTGAAGCCGGCTGGTGGCGTTGTTTCGTGCGGCAGCAGCGCTATGCAGAGGTGCGGCAGTGAGGGACAGATCTAGGGCACGGTCCTTTCCCCCCTTGGCCGTCACCTAGGGCAGAGGTGTGGTAGTGCTCGGGTGGCTCCAAGTTGTCTTCACACTAAGAGGGCCAACGACGTGGGAAAAGAAAATGAACTCGGCACCGTAAGGAGATCGGCCCGTGTTGCTAGATGGTGAGGGAGATGTTCGGCGCGGCGAAGAGATGAGAAGAGGAAGAAGCTTCGGCGCCGCACAGAGGAGAAGAGGAGACTTTGGGTTGGGGAGATTCGGCGGATGGTTTGGGAAAGAAAAAGAAACGGAAGAAAGGCAGTGTCGAGGGAAACGGCTCGGCAACGGCGGTTTTGGGAACAAGAAACGATGATGGTAAGGCGGAAGGCGCGGGTCGGTTGCAGTAACGGGGAAGGAGAGGAAAAGTAAAAGAAAAAGAATATTAAAATTCAACTTTTCCTCATTTAAATGGGATAGTCTAAATAGGCTTTCCCGAGCCTAGTTTTTATCCCTGTAACCCTAGCCATACGGGCTCCGAAAAATTTCTAAAAATTTTGAAAAATTCTCTTATGGTGTTTCGCCTATTTTCGATATTTTACACACACACACACAAATATATATATAAGTTTTCAAAATATCCAAATCATGTACCATAATTTTAAAATTATCAAATCGTGTACCCACTTTTCGTTTTACCCTCGTTCTCAAATTAATTCGACTGGAAAAAAAAATCACTCAAATGATTTTTTTTTTCTAGTTAAATTAATTTCTTTCTGTGTTTAAAAAAATTCATTATCCGATTTTGACCAAAACCGGCTGATTGATCTAGAGAGCTCGCAATGACATGAAATCAATTCCTATGTGTTCGTCTAGTTCTTCTGATTATAAAAATACTATCAAACATTAATCGACTTAATATATTTAGAATAATAATTTTTTAAACACGAATGTGTCTAAAAAAAAATAATTCATATTCAAAAAATCGCCGCTCTCAATATATTGGATCAAATTGATGTTCGATAGCATTTTTACAATTAGGAAAACTAGATGAACACATAAGAACTGGTTTAATGTCATTTTGAGGTCTGGTCTATAAGCCAGTTTTGGCCAAAATCAACTGATGAACTTAGATATCTCAAAATGACATGAAATCAGTTCCTATATGTTCATCTAATTCTCCTGATTGTAAAAATGTTATCAAACATTAACTTGACCCAATATATTGAGAGCAGTAATTTTTTAAACACAAACTAATTTTTTCGATACATTCGTGTTTAAAAAATCACTGTTGTCAATATATTAAGTCAAATTGATGTTTAAGAGAATGAATATAATCATAAGACCTAGAAGAACTCATAAGAGTTTGTTTTACTTCATTCTAAGCTCTCTAAATTTATTAATTGATTTTAGCCCAATGAAGCTAAATTGATTTTATTTAGATTCATTTAGTCATAGTTTCAAAAAAAATTACTGCTCTCAATATATTAAGTTAAATTAATATTTGATAGCATTTTACAATTAGGAGAACTAGATGAATATATAAAAATTGATTTCATATCATTCCAGGATCTATATGTCCCATCAGTCGATTTTGGCTTAAACCGGCTCATGAACTTTTCGAACAAAAAGAAATCAATCTGGAAAAAAAACCAGTCTACTAATTTTTTTCCAGTTAAATTGATTTGAGGAAAAGCGTAAACAGGAAGTGGATACATGATTTAGTAATTTTGAAACTATGGTATGTGATTTGAGTATTTTGAAAATTTACCTACTGGTTCGGTATAAAGCTGAATTCGATATATATTGGAATCCAATATGGATGGTCTTTTCTACAAGCATAGAGAAATTAAGAAACTTACTCGTGGATACAATCTGCTCATGGTGGCAAAAGGTGACTACGCTCGTCTCCAGCACTCCCGTCAACCAGTCCCAGGGCCAACACGGAAGAGAAAAATCACAGGTGACTACTAGCACATAAGGGAGATATTTACCTCGGCATAACCGAGATTCAAACCCCAAACCTCATGGTGACAATACCTCATGCGCTAACCACTAGACCGTCCCGATGGGACAAGATACAATCTGCTTATGATAAGACTTCATATGGGTTTGATATACTCTTATCTTCAACGAATGACCCAACATTCAATGCGGGTCAAAGCATATGATTACTGAGCTGATTGAATGCAATTAATGAGAATAGAAATTCACTCTTCTTAACAATAGATACTGGGGACTTCTTGGTTCATAACGCTATTGCTCTAGGTTTGCATACAACTACATTAATTTTAATAAAAGGTGCTTTAAATGCACATGGTTCCAAGTAAATGCCAGATCAAAAGCCCCTAGAATTGGCTCCACGGATATGGAGAGGGTAAATTCAAGTATATAGGCAGAAGGCGTATTGTAAGATTCATATATTCAGGTTTGCATATTTAATTGATTATATTTTCTCATATTGAATATTATTGATTATTTTGTAATAATAATATTATTTATTTATTTATTTGCAGAATCATCCTTCTCATTGTGGCACTTGGGCAATCGATTGGATGGACTCATGCCGCAAAGGCAGCAATTGAAGATAAAACAGAAGAAATTACAGTGATATTAGAAAATAAATTGTCATTTATCCCCTAACATAATGTCAACTATCATAGAAAATGCACAGGCCTATGATGCTATAAGAGTGCAAGAATAGAGAATCAGGATGACAATTAATTTGGCGGGACTAAGTGAAAGAAAAACTAAGGATCAAGAAGTTTTTAGAATAAACTTGTTTCCTCTTGATTATCAATACTAATAGCAACCTGATCGCATAACCAGGTTAAAGTTTGAGTTCCAGTACAATACAGGCATAATAGACTCGCAAGGAACTGGGCAAGAATTCTCTTTACAAAAAAATAATAGGGCGGAAAATTTTGACCTAACAATCAAAATTGTCAACAGCAACACACTTTGAGTGATTGCAGAATAGAGATATTGGCATATAATCCAAGGAGAATCCCAAAAGCAAAATGCCTACAAGAACTCAAAATTGTTCTCATAATAAAACATGTTTGACGTCATTCTCTCAAACAGCAGAGTCAAAATACAGTGCAACAACAATCAGTGAGTTGGATACTGCAGGAAGGATGGACGAAAAGTGCTTGAAGAAAATTGATATTTCTATATGTGTGACAAAAGGGATTCACTTATAGTACGCTAGCTTCAAGAGGAAGCAGTTGGCATGCTATAGATCACTACGTTGACTAAAAATTTATCAAATAAAATTTGGGAATGTCCAGAAAATAAGAAATGATATTGCATCTATTATGTTAACTTTCAAATCATAAGAATATGCAAACATGATCTAGAATAAGTAGGGATATCATCTGAATAGCATAATTACCAGGATAAATTCAATTATATACCAATGGAGCTTCCTTTAGGCATGTCTCATGAACAGGACTTGCTATTCATGTTTTTGGCAGAAGATAATCAACCGCTGAAGGACATTTCGAACCTGAAGCTTATTATATGACGAGAACTATTTCTCAAGTATACAAACATTTTGTTCAGATAATATCAAACAGGAATTTCACATAAATACTCAAGGTCACAATAAGAGTGGTTTATAATCACAGCTGACATTGTTTAAATAAGAAGAATCTCAAACCTGATTATAACCGCAGAAACCCTCCCTCATGTTTACCCAGAATGCAAAGCTAGAGGAATTCCTTCCTGGCCCTCCAAAATCTTAACCACTTCAGGGACCTCTTCTTTATAGGGGATAACAAACTTCTCCACGAATTTCTTATCTGAGAACGTCACAAGAGTAGTAAACTTGCACTTAACAGTCCATAGCCTTTTAGATTTCAACATTTCCACCACACGAAATCGAGGAATCATTCTCTTCTTCAAACTAAATCCGAGAAGGGACGGATTTTTGGCGATTCGGGGAGGCGTGCAACCAACTTCCTCGACATAAAAATGCATCTTTTTGCGTAGCTCGTCTACGGATAGAGACAAGAAACTTGGCGACTTCCTTAATGCCTCGGAGAAGTCTGTCTGCGACCAACCAAGGCTCATGAAGAGGTCGCGCTTAGCCTTGAAGTTTTCTTTACTGACAGTTTGGAGAATATAAAGGGTCCACAGATACATTGGGGATTGCCTAGGCATCCCCAGCTCGTCGGCTCTATCGACCAAAGCATGAAGTGCTTCTGGTTTCTGGCCAACAAATGCTGGGTGGAGTCTCGCTGCTTGAGACACTCTATCTTCAGAAATACCGCACTCTTCCCTCAGGAACTTTAAGTTAGGAAGTATTCTTTTCTCAAGGCTGTACCAGAGACACCAACGATTCTTCTTGACAATCTTGACGAGAAGCTCCCTCGATCCAAAGAGTCTTTCCCATATCTCCAACTTGGGGAGTATAGAACGTTTCAGGTTAAGGGTAAGTATGGAGGGATTCGATGCAATGATCTCGATTATGTCAGACTTCGAGAAACCCATATCCACAAAAGATCGTAACTTTGGGGCCAGATTATTCTTCACATCGTAGACAATGAAATCAGGTAAGAGAATGACGATCTTCTTGATATAGGAGTCCTCGAAGCCCTCGGATCTCAAGAAGTTGAGAACAACGTCGGCTTTCTGGGTGGATTTGCCGCGGGATAGTTTGGAGACCTTGGATGCCTCGGCGGCGGATAAGCCCCACGAGCGGACTAGGTATTCGGCCATGGAAAGTGGTTTGGAGGACGGACCATCCGCCGCGGCGGCAGCGTCCGGGAAAATCGAGGAAGAGAAGAAAAATGTGTGGCAGCCGGAACGCAAGGAGGCCAAGACGCCGCTGCGGCGTATGATCGAGGGCCGCATAGCGGCGACGCTTGTAGCAGTGAGGTCCCTGGCCGCTGCGGCTGTTTTGTGTCACACTGTTCGATCCGGGTCGATTCGGAGTAGACCTATTTAGATATATAAAATCATAAAACCTAAACCCTTTTATATATATATATATATATATATATATATATATATATATATATATATATATATACGGTAAATTAGAGAAAAATCTCCAATCATAATGTTAACTTTGTATATAATTCTCATGTCCAAAAAATTTTATTTCCACTCCCTGCATGTAAAGCAATACGGTTCGACCGGACCAAAGTGATCGGTCTAAAGCTGAAACGACTGCTAGACCGCTTTACAAATTTGGCAAAATAAGGCAATATAAAAATTAATTATTAAATTTTAAAAGTCAGCTAATATGAAATTTAGCCACTTGAATTATCAAACAATATAAAAATCATTATAATATTATTGAACGTGTCGATAAAAAAATATAATAATTTTAATCAAATTACTATAATAATAGTACTCTATACTAGGATCGAGTATATTTTCTATCAAAATTAACCCTCATATTTTTCGGTACAAATAGTATAAAAATGAATATAATTCCTATTAAATTCAGCACATTAAACTAAAATCGAGTATATTTTGAGGTGAAAAAAGAATCGTACTCAATTTGATAGAAAATATACTAGATTCTAAGTTAATATACTCAATTTAAGAAGATTTATACTGATTTTTAGACTTTTTGTACCTAAAAAAATCATGAATAATTAGGTAAAGATGTTTGACTGGGGAGTGAAAATAAAAATTTTCATGGATAAAAACTACATGCAAAAATTTATTTACTAATAGGAACTACATACAAAATTACCCATATTTATACGTAATACTGTAATACAGTTGAGAAAAAGTTAATTTTTTTGTATATTATAATAGAATAAATGTCCCACAACGTAATGTAATATAGATGGGCAACGTATCATATTTATGATGTAATGATTAAACATTAATTTTCAAAAATTAACAATTTCAGTTCCCCACTCGATTTTCACATCTTTTTCCTCCGCTTTCTCGATTTGTCCTCAAATCCTGCAAAAATGGTTTCACATCTAGCCTTTGAAAAAAAAATTCTTCATAAAATTCTCCTTTTTTCATGGATTTTTTTTTTTTGGAACTTTTATAAGCTCGTGATTTGTCTGATGTGCCATTGTGGATTTTTATATATTTTTATATTAATAATTTCTAACTAGATTTTGGAGCGTTAATTTTTAGCTTTTAGTTTGATTAGTTTATGCTCAACGGTTAAAGATTTTTTTGCTGATAGTGTTGAAGATTCATCAAGTTGGGTGCATCGATACATTATCTCCTTTCAACATTGATATGCAATTTATTTTGTATCTATAATATTGTTAAGTTAATATGTTAAATGCTTGGATAGCTCAAAGAAATCGTATATGATTTGTTGTGTTTAGAAATAAATATATTGGGTTGCATTTGGTGCACTGAAAGATTTATTTATTAATTTTATTTTTCGTAATTGGTGTTATTTTTGTTTTTCCCACCATTTGTTTTACATTGATTCCATTCTCATCATATTCCATTCACGTTTATCAAAATGTCCCTAATGATAAAATTTTATTAGTATAATCAGAAATTTATAAAAAATAATAATAATAATTTAATTATCCTGGGATGCACACGTTGCAGACACCCAGCGGTGAAAGAGGGGGTCCGGTCGTACAGTGGTCAACGACACATAAAAATCAAAGTCAAGATGGGTAGACCAATGTTTTGGCCGAGCGGGGAGGTCACCTCGCCGATCGGCCTTAATGACGCCTAGGTCGGCGCGAAGACAACTCGATCACAGGTCGGATTTCCGATGCTCAAGGGGTTTCGGATAAAAGAGGCAATGCGCCAACCGATAAGTCCGCTCGAGCCGAGCTACCAAACGACTAAGGCTATATGCCCGTCCGAGTATGCGACCGAACGGCTCACCCGCTCGGCCTAGTAACAGACAAGAGGAGGACAAAATAGACAGCTGGCGATATTCTTCTCGAGACATGCGCCGCCGACAGACCGCATGGTCGGCGACCAGACCGGACAGAAGATTGTACGATGGAAGTTTCCACTGTCATGTCGGAGATATGCTCGGACGGTTGTGGTATGGCGTCAGACACACTTTTCTGACGTCCATTTTGAGGTATGCTTTGAGGAGCGTGCACGTCTCAGGAAGCGTGTACGCCCTCCTCGGGATCCTATATAAGGACCCCCAGACTTCGACGGAGGTATGCATGATCATCTACTGTAGCTCTTTGCCTCGTTATTCTGCTTCGATCTCTTCTCGCCTGACTTGAGCGTCGGAGGGTTGTCACCGGGATCCCCTCCCCGGCTCGGTTTTGCTACAGGTTCACCAGAATCCACGTCAGCCCAGAGTCTACACGGAATCAGCAGAGAGCGTCACGTCCCCAGCGTCCGTCTACTCGACTCTCGGACAGGATCAAATTGGCGACGTCTGTGGGAACACACCTGGATCCGGAGATGAGACGATGGAAGAAACTGGACGTCAACACACCGTGACGCTTTACCCAGAAGAACTCGACGCGCTCATCCAGGCGCGAGCAACGAAGATAGTGGAGCAGCAACAAAAGGCTCACGCCGAGCGGCCGACATAGCAGGCCACCTTAGCGTCAGGTGGCCGAGCGACACTAGAAGATCGACCGGAACAATTTTCTACGTGGGCGCAGAATAGAGGCCAGACTGGCACACCTGAAGAAGCACCCGCTGCCCCTATTCCATTCCATCGGGCCTTGTTCCAGACTCTGTCCGAGCTGGCCCAAGCCAACCAGGGATCATCCGATGAAGAGCCCGTGCGGGATGTTAGGAAGGGGAAGCCGCCCCGAACCGAGTCATCCCCCGAGCGGATCAATCGCCAGTTCTCTGAGGCAATCCTACAAGACCCGCTCCCGAAGCATTACGCTCCTCTAGCGATCGAAAAATACAATGGTACAACCGACCCGGACGACCACCTCGGTAAGTTCGACAACGCCGTTACTCTCCATCAATACATCGAAGGAGTCAAGTGCAGGATCTTCCTCACCACCCTGTCCGGCTCTGCACAACATTGGTTCTGGAGGTTGCCGGACGGATCGATTCGAAGTTTCAAGCATTTCCGGACGGTCTTCCTCCACCATTTTGCGAGCAGCAGGTCAGTTTTTCAGTTATATTCTTTTTCGGTTATAGAATTTATCATAGTTTCTCGAGCAAGGACTCCCGTATCGATCGACCGGGTTTCCATCATATCCGAGCCACCGGCTCGATGTTGAAAACCCCGTACCAATCGACCGGGCGTATATTATTCGAGTCACAAGCTCTATGTCGAAAACCCCGTGCCGATCGACCGGGCGTATATTATTCGAGCCACAGGCTCTATGTTGAAGACCCTGTGCCGAACGGCCGGGCGTATATTATCCGGGCCACGGGCTCGATGTCGAAGACCCCGTGCCGATCGACCGGGCGTATATTATCCGAGTCGCAGACTCGATGTCGAAAACCCCGTGCCGAGCGACCGGGCATATATTATCCGAGCCACCGGCTCTATGGCGAAGACCCCGTGCGAATCGGCTGGGCGTATATTATCCGAGTCACGGGCTCGATGTCGAAGACTCCGTGTCGATCGGCTAGGCGTATATTATTCGAGCCACCGGCTCGATGTCGAAAACCTCGTGCAGATCGGCTGGGCGTATATTATCCGAGCCACCGGCTCGATGTCGAAAACCCCGTGTCGATCGGTGGGCGTATATTATCCGAGCCACCTGTTAGGACCAAAAGTAGCTAGAGGGGGGGTGAATAGCTCGTCGCGTGCTCGTTGCTCGGTGTTGCTTGTTTCTTCAAGAATGCGCAGCGGAAAATACATAAACAAACACAAACACTAACACTAGGATTTTACTTGGTATCCACCTCACAAGAGGTGACTAATCCAAGGATCCACACCAACGCACACACCCTCCACTATGAATAACACTCCTTTATGGTAACTACCAAAGGCGGAGAAGCCCTACAACACTCTCAATACAAGAAGAAGAAAGGAAACAAGTTAAGCAAAAGCTTACAAGATGTGCAAGAAAACCCTAACCCTAACTTCTTCCTCTCCTCTTGACTAGATCTGACTTGGAAAGCCTCCAAGAACCTTCAAGAACGGCGATCACGTGTTGTAGAGAGCGTGGAGGAGCTGGAATGAATCGAGAAGAGCTCGTAAAGAGATGCCGAAGACCACGCCCGCTGCGGCTTTAAACCCGACGCAACGGTGGATCCCGATCGATTCTAGCGAATCGATCGAGGCTTTCAATCGATCCACGGATCGATCTGAGGCGCGTTCAGGGGCGCTCGATCGATCCACGGATCGATCCGGCCATTCTCGCGAAGATCGCCCGATCGATCGGCCGATCGATCGACCTGATCGATCCACGGATCGATCCGAGCTTTCAATGGAAGAATGATCGATCCATCCGATCAATCCACGATCGATCGATCCACGGATCGATCCAAGCACTTGGTTTTGCCCAAAACCAAGTCCCAAACCTCCCTAACCAACATCCGGTCAACCTCGACCTGTTGGTACATCATGCCTCGTGATCTGGTCACTCCCTTGACCTGCCAGACTCCCACCAAGTGTCCGGTCAATCCTTTGACCCACTTGGACTTTTACTGTCGTGCAGTATCCGGTCACCCATCGACCTACTTGACTTCCACCGATGTCCGATCAACCTCGACCCATCTGGACTTCCTTCCTTGCCAAGTATCCAATCACCTCGACCTTCCTGATTCCCAACACCGATGTCCGATCATCCTCGATCCATCTGGTTTTCCTTCCTTGCCAAGTATCCAGTCAATCCCTTTTACTTCCCAACACCGGATGTCCGATCATCCTCGATCCATCCGATTTCCTTCGCCAAGTATCCAACAATCCTTCGACCTACTTGACTTCCCAACACCGATGTCCGATCATCCTCGATCCATCTGGATTTCCTTCCTTGCCCGGCTTCACTCACTGGGACTTTTCACCCAGCTTCACTCACTAGGTTTTCCATCCGCCTAGCTTCACTCACTAGGACTTTCCATCCGCCTAGCTTCACCACTAGGACTTTCACCGGCTTCACTCACCAGATTTTCACCGGCTTCACTCACCGTGATTTCCTTCCGCCTAGCTTCACTCACTAGGACTTTCACCGGCTTCACTCACCAGATTTCTTCTGCCTAGCTTCACTCACTAGACTTTCCGTCTATTCGATCACCCTCGACCTACTTGACTCTTCTTCAATCATCTTATTGTCAAACATCTAAACCCCAACCAAGACTCAGCTGGTTACTCAGTTCCATCGACGGATGGATATGCACCAACAATCTCCCCTTTTGATGTTTGACAATACCACAATAACACTTACAATCCCACATGTAAGTTAGGCTAATCCTATAGCTCTTCTTCATGCCACTAGGTAATGAACCCATAAATTAAGCTTTTCATTCTCCCCAAGAGGGCAAACTCCCTCTAGGTAATGAAAACCTAACTTACTTCCTTTCATTCTCCCCCTATTGGCACACATCAACCCCCACTAATAAAACACATCAACCCGTCTTTGGACACACATCAACCTATGCTCCAATTTTGGGCACACTTCAACAAATCCATTTGTTGAAGACTCTCCCCCTGAAGAGTTGCTCATCGTGATCACAATTTCACTCATTGTGATCAACTCAATATTGAAGGTCCCATACCCTTCATTATCCTTAAACTTCTCCCTCAATGTTGATAAATACCCAACCTTGAGCATTTTCAACCACTTGAGTTGCCACTTGAAATGATGAGGATATCCACTCCCCATTTATCCCCATTTCAAGTTTAAATGCTCAACCATGAGCATTTTCTTTAAAGAAGGTTAACCACCTTCCAAGGTTCATGAAAAATAATTTTCATGCCTTTAAAGAGTCCCTCCCCCTAAAGACATGGTGGTAACTTCTGTCATTGCACCAACAATGACTTGGAATCCCTAAACCTTTAGGAAACCCAGATTTAGAAGTTTTGAGGTTCAAATGTTTAAAATTTGACACAAACCTCGACCTAAACTTCAATGAAGTCTTCCTTAACCATTTCATCCTTGTTTTCAACACGAAAACACCCTTTTTATGTATACAAATGTATTTTAAGGGTTTGGAATGGTTACATAGACTAACCATGGTTCAAAGATGCTGAAGTCAGGCCTTCCCAGCCAAAATCAGCAACTTGGATCGATTGAAGTTGGGTTCCAATCGATTGAACCTTTATGAATCGATCCACGGATCGATTCAGACTCCCTGGATCGATCGGCTGATCGATCCAGCGAGCTTCTGCTCGCGGGAATTACCGTTAGAATCGATCCATGGATCGATTCATGGAACTCCAATCGATCCATGGATCGATCGGAGCTCTGATAGTTGCTGAAATTCCTTTTCAGTCAACTTCAGAAACCCCTAGAAAATTCTACAAAAATCCAAAAATTATGAAATTTCGTGTAGACATTATTTAGGGCATACTTAATCATGGAAAAATAGTTTTCTATGAAAATACATCATATTTTCAAAGATTGACACAAACTTGAAAACTTGCAAAAACTTTAGTGTTTTTCTTCAAGTTTGTGTCTAACTATTCAATGGTGATTACTATCAAAAGATAGCCTTCACCAAGGTTTTCCAAAACATTTTAAAATATTTTCAAAACCAATATCCCATCATGTTCCTTGGGCTTAATGCACATGACTTGTACATTAGCTTTCCCAATGATGGGAACACACATAACTATGTGTTTTGATGAATCTAAAACTCAGACGAATGCACTAAATCAACATCTTGAGTTTTGTTCATCATCCTAACATCTCACTTGTATCTAATGTGCACTAAAACACATACAAGTCACCTTATAGTCTTTGTGAGATGTAGGATTTTGGTTTTGCCCTATTCTAGGGATCATGCATATCTATCTAGGCATTTTGAGAGGTAGACATCCACAGAGGATGTTACTTGTTGATTTACTTGTTAAACAAATGTCACTTGTTTATTCCACTTGTTGTAAACAGATGCCACTTGTTTAACTAATGCCATATGTCCTTAATTTTTAAGGAAATAAACATAATGCATGATAATGTTGTGGCATACATCAAAATAAAATAGCTTTCAAAAGAAAGATTCCTATAACTACATGATGTATGTATGGCATGACATGGTATTTTTGTATTTTTCATGATAAGTCATGAATGCAAAATACAAATAAGATAAAATATGATGTCATGGCATATTATGAGCAAACAATCATGGCATGGTTTAGCATAAATAAAATATACCTAGATTACTTATCTAAGTATCATTAATCTTAGCTAATCCTAAAACTTAAACCCTAGATTGCCCAAAACGCTTCAAGAAAGTGCCAAAACCTAAGTTTGCATTTCTTATTCCCTTGATTAATTTATGCCAATTAAAATAAACATGTCCTCAAATGTTGGCATATTCCATTTTTCCTCAAGAGTAGCACTTTTAAATTTAAGGCCCGGATTGCCTTAAATTGCCTAAGAACATACCAAAATCCCAACTTGATAGTTCTTATGAATTTCCCAATATGTGCCATTTAAGATTAAAATCAATTCTTCCATCATTAGGCACATTTTACTCTTTCAAGGAGTAAGTAATAATTTCATTTCATTTTCAAAGGTTAACAAAAACCTTGAAAATGCTCCTTGAGTGTCAATTTCCTCAAAGTTGGGTTAACCACCCTTCTAATCGGAGTTGACACTCTCTAACCCATCTATGGGGTAGAGAAGATGCTCCTAGGAACCCAACACCTATTGGTGCTCCTTGGATGCTCTAGGTACTTACTAGGGATAACTTCCCTAGATACCTTCCTAGTGACCTTGTTGGGCCTCTTAGAAGCCTTGGTCACATTTTCTAGGTCAACTCTAGGGATAACCTCCCTTGTGACCTTGTTTGTGACTTTCTTAGACTTCTTAGAAGTCTTAGTCACATTTATTGCAAAAATACTCTTAGGGATGACTTCCCTAGTATTCTTGGCTTGACCACTAGACCTAGGGTTTGTTCCATAACTATATGGAACTCTATGGTAAGAGGGCACATCCTTCTTAGCCTTTGGTTTGTATCCCAAACCTCTATGGCCATTGGATGGCTTTTGTACCCCTAAACCTAGGTTATGCTCATTTTGCCCTAATAGGATATTTTCCATCCTTTTTAGGGTCTTTTCAATTTTATCAAGTCTTGACCTCAAGACTTGATTTTCCATCACTAAGTCCTTAGTTTTTGGTTTTCCATTAAGTTCATGAGCATTTTGGTTTCTAGGCTTGTATCTTACATCCTTAGAGTTATCGCCTAGGTTTTTACCTACATTCCTAGCCTTAGGGATAGTAGTTTTGGCATGTAGGGCCACATGCTTTTCCTTAAAACCCTCATGCTTCCTATTCTTATGGTAAATCGCATTAAAATGATAAAAATTTGACCTAGCATGCTTTTTACCATTTTGCAAGGAAATAGGCTCAACGAAAGTTACCTTCCTTTTTACCTTGGAGGCTCCCCCTTGACTAGTGCCTCCTTGAGCCTTGACCACTTTCTTCCCCTTGGGGCATTGACTTCGATAATGCCCTTTTTGTTGACACAAGAAGCACACAATGTGCTCCTTGCTCTTCTTTGTCCCGGGGGTGGTCACCTTGGGCTTCTCCTTGCCCTTTTGTGCCACTTGGCCCTTCTTCTTGGCCAAGTTGGGACACTTGCTCTTATAGTGCCCATGTTCCCTACACTCAAAACATATTATATGATTTTTATTATTAATTGAAACATTTATACCTTTGCTTGTAGGGGTGGCATCTTTTTCTTTGGATCCGGAGGTAGAAGCTTCCTCTTGATCGGACCTTGATTCTCCTCCCTTTGATTTTTCTTGACTTGTGGAGGTAGAAGCTTCTTCCTCCTCTTGATCTCTTGACCCGGATGTAGAAGCTTCTTCTTCTTCTTGATCCGGTGTCACCAAGGATTGCTCCCCCTCAATCCTAGAGGTGGAGGCTTCATCATCTTGAATGTGAAACAAGGAGTATGCTCCCTCCTTGTTCCCTTCGGTGCATTCCCTTGAGGATGAAGCTTCTTGGATTTCCTCTTCTTCGGAGGTTGAGTATCTCTCAACCTCGGGGTCCTCCTCTTGGTCTTGCTCCAAAGAGTCACCCTCTTTGGATTCTTCATGATCTTGTACAGTGGAGGGGATCTCTTCATGAAGCTTGGCCAATTTGCTCCAAAGCTCCTTGGCATCTTCGAACTCTCCAACTCGAGCCAAGATGTGGCTAGGCAATAAGTTGACCAGAAGCTTGGTCACTTTGTCATTTGCCTCGCCCCTTTGAATTTGCTCTGAGCTCCATCTGCTTTTCTTTAGAAACTTGCCCTTGGAGTTTGTTGGAGCTTTGAAGCCTTCCATTAGAGTAAACCATTGCTCTATTTCCATCATAAGAAAATTTTCGATTCTTGATTTCCAAGAATCGAAACTTGTAGAAGTGTATGGTGGAGCCACCCTTGTATCAAATCCAAGTCCATCTTGGAATTGCATCTTGAAGTTGAGCTTCTTGAATTCTTTGACTTTGATGAATTTGCTCCAACTTCTTCACCCTCTAGCTTTTCTTGATATGCTTGACCCTTCCGGCGATGATTCCGGTGAAGAGCAACCTGGCTCTGATACCACTTGTTAGGACCAAAAGTAGCTAGAGGGGGGGGTGAATAGCTCGTCGCGTGCTCGTTGCTCGGTGTTGCTTGTTTCTTCAAGAATGCGCAGCGGAAAATACATAAACAAACACAAACACTAACACTAGGATTTTACTTGGTATCCACCTCACAAGAGGTGACTAATCCAAGGATCCACACCAACGCACACACCCTCCACTATGAATAACACTCCTTTATGGTAACTACCAAAGGCGGAGAAGCCCTACAACACTCTCAATACAAGAAGAAGAAAGGGAAATACAAGTTAAGCAAAAGCTTACAAGATGTGCAGTAAAAACCCTAACCCTAACATCTTCCTCTTGCAATAGATCCGCCTCTTGACTTGGAAAGCCTCCAAGAACCTTCAAGAACCGCGATCACGTTGTAGAGAGCTGGAGGAGCCGAATGAATCGAGAAGAGCTCGAAAGAGATGCCAAGACCACGCCGCGCTTTAAACCCGACGCATCAGTTGATCCCGATCGATTCGAATGTTCGCGATCGAGAGCTTTCAATCGATCCACGGATCGATCTGCAGGATATCAGAGCTCCGGATCGATCCACGGATCGATCCGAGTTTCTGATCACGATAACCGATCGACCGATCGATCGGGACCTCCGGATCGATCCACGGATCGATCCGTGGCTCGTCATCGAAGAACGGATCGATCCACCGATCGATTCACACGATGAATCGATCCACGGATCGATCCAGACTTGGTTTTGCCCAAAACCAAGTCCCAAACCTCCCTAACCAACATCCGTCAACCTCGACTGTTGGTACATCATGCCTCGATCCGTCACCCTTGACCGCCAGACTTCCCCACCAAGTGTCCGGTCAATCCTTTGACCCACTTGGACTTTTACTCGTCGTGCAAGCATCCGGTCACCCATTGACCCATTGACTTCCACCGATGTCCGTCAACCTCGACCCATCCGACTTCCTTCGCAAGTATCCAACAACCTTCGACCTACTTGATTCTCCCAACACCGATGTCCGATCATCCTCGATCCATCTGGTTTTCCTTCCTTGCCAAGTATCCAACAATCCTTTGACCTACTTGACTTCCCAACACCGGATGTCCGATCATCCTCGATCCATCCGATTTCCTTCTCGCCAAGTATCCAACAATCCTTCGACCTACTTGACTTCCCAACACCGATGTCCGATCATCCTTGATCCATCTGGATTTCCTTCCTTGCCTGGCTTCACTCACCAGGACTTTTCACCTAGCTTCACTCACTAGGGTTTTCCATCTGCCTAGCTTCACTCACTAGGACTTTCCATCTGCCTAGCTTCACTCACTAGGACTTTCACCTGGCTTCACTCACCAGGATTTTCACCTGGCTTCACTCACCAGGATTTCCTTCTGCCTAGCTTCACTCACTAGGACTTTCGCCTGGCTTCACTCACCAGGATTTCCTTCTGCCTAGCTTCACTCACTAGGACTTTCCAGTCAAGTATCCAGTCACTCCCTTGACCTACTTGACTCTTCTTCAATCAATATCTTATTGTCAAACATCTAAACCCTAACCAAGACTCAGCTTGGTTAACCAGGTCACCCTTGACCTGAGGGATATTGCACCAACACCACCGGCTCGATGTCGAAGACCCCGTGCCGATCGACTGGGCGTATATTATCCGAGCCATGGGCTCGATGTCGAAGATCCCGTGTCGATTGGCTAGGCGTATATTATTCGAGCCACCGGCTCGATGTCGAAGACCCCGTGCCGATCGGCCGGCCGTATATTATCTGAGTTGCGGGCTCATTGTTGAAGACTGTCGAGCGGCGACGTTAAACTCTAGAGTCGAACCGGCGACTATAAACCCTCCGGCCTAAAGACCGTCGAACGACGACGTTAAACTCTAGAGTCGAACCGGCGACCGACTATAAACCCCCTGCCCTGAAGACCGTCGAGCGGCGACGTTAAACTCTATAGTCGGACCGGCAACTATAAACCCCCCGACCTGAAGACCGTCGAGCGGCGACGTTAAACTCTAGAGTCGGACCGGCGACTATAAACCCTCCGGCCTGAAGATCGTCGAGCGACAACCATAGGGTTCAGCCTTGGCATCGCGTAATCCTAATGGAACTTACGGAAGAGTGATGGTCTTGTACTCGACTGTCGAGCGGTAGCTCGAAGATCGAGAGGCAAAGACTCGCACGAGTCAGACAGCTCGCTCGAATACACACGGCAATTGGACGAGCAGTCAAGGAAAGGCCAAAGAAGGTTCATTGATCAAAATTAGCCGAACGGCGAGTACACATAGTGAAATAGGCCGAACGGCCAATACACATCCACGACTTCACTCTAAATAATTAAAAATCTCGTCCGGAATCGTGGTCAGAAGATCAGCATGATTGCGGACGAGAATAGTGAAATCCTTAGGAAGCCGACCCTTGGTCTTCAGAAACTCAGCCGTGGCGGTGATGGCCAACTCGAACGCATGGACGAGCCGAGCGCAAGCTTTTTCAACAAATTTCTACGAGCGGATGTAATTCTGCTGCATGACAGTGACTCGGCCAGGTTCGACCTCCTGATATTCTTTGAAGGCAGCTCGGGAGGCCTCCAGTGCGCCTTAAAAAGTCTTCAGATCACTCTGAAGAGCGGCCACCTCCGCCGAACGACCATTTTTCTCGGCAGTGAGCAGGTCGGTCAACTCGATGACTTTCAGCTCAAGCGTCCGGACCTCAGCATTCTTCGTCTCCAGGTCGGTGATGGCCTAATTCTTCCTGGTGGTGGCCAAAGTGATCTTCTTGTCGTATGTTTTGACCTGGGTTTCGAGCCGGTCCACCATAGTCTGCAAGCCTGAAGATTTGTGTCACTCGGCCTCTAGCAGTTTGTTGGTCTTATTCAGGTCGGCCTTCAGCTCGGCATAAGAAGGGCCTTGAGGGAGAGCCCCACCGGAGACCTTGAGCTTTTTGAACTCCTCTTCAAGGAAAGCTAAGCGGTGGCATACCGCTATACTTTCCACCCAATGCTGCAACCCGGTTAAAAGAAAAATAGTCAATACCGAACGGAGAAGAAGAAATGATGGCTTGTGATAAAAATTACCCCGGTGGTTTGTTGCAGATAGTTGTTGCCGAGCAGCCCAAGGGGCATCAGACCCACGCGCGCTCGGGCGTCCTCCCAAACTTTCGCGAGGGGTCCCCGAACGGTTAATAAGTGTTCGGGGCTCGTCGGTTGATCGACCGCCTGCATATATTCCTCTGTCGATAGATGGAGTAAGGCATTGATAGTCCTGCGCTGGCCCGGAGTAGACTGAGCGGACGCGGAAGGGGCGAAAGATTGTCCGACCGGCTCAGAGCGAATAAGAGATCGCTTGATTACCCATGGAGCCGGAGGGAGCGAGCTGAGAGGCTGAGCAACGACGGGGTCGGAAGGCCAATCTCCTTGAGATAGGGTCCGGTCAGAAGACAACACTTCCACAGTCACTGGAGCCGGTGGAGGAGGATCGTCTATCTGCTCGGACACGTGAACGGCTGAGGTAGCCGAGCGGGTTGGTGTGCCCGTTCGGCGCCGTTTGCGTCCAACCAAAGGGAGTTCGTCATCAGAAGACTCGGCTTCCTCAGGCCGAGTGGCCGGTTGCGTAGTTGATGGAGCGGTCTCTCCAGCTGCATCAGTAGTGACCGTCCGAGCGACAGACGCATCGCCCGCCGTCTGCACCTCTTCGCTCTCGCCTTCATGAGAGTCGATCGGGGTGATGCCAAATCTCTCCACCTCCTGCGCTGCAGCCGCCTCTATCTCGACGGCCTTGCATTTCAGCATGCCGAACACCACCGATTTCATCATGGTCTCAGCTGCAAGAAAGAGAAAAGAAATCAGTTAGACTCAAAGAAAAGGAGAGAAAGTTATTTCTTACCAGGGTCGTTCGGAAGCCGCGTTCGGATCGGGCTTAAACCAAATAGATACAGCATCCCTTCAGGCAGCAGCTTATGGATGTCCAGTTTCAGCCCGACCAGTAGGCTAGCCGCATGTAGAAAAGTGGGCTCGGTCCTGTACCTTTTCAGGTCGGGGGGAGGCGGCAGCGAAGTTTGCCATTGGGTTCGGAAGGGTGGCGGCTCGGGAAAACTCAAAAAGAAGAAATGATCCTTCCAATGCTTGTTGGAGGTAGGCATTTTATCAAAGAAAACTAAACCGATCCGAACTTGAAACAAGAAGGTGTCCAGCTCGGACTGCTTGGGATAGTAAAAATAATGAAAAATCTTAGGCTTAAGGGGGGTGTTGTGCACTCGGAAGAGCACAACTACGCCGCACAACAGCCTAAAGGAGTTAGGCACGAGCTGATCGAGCGGGATGCGAAAGTAGTTGCACACTTCTATGATGAATGGGTGGATTGGAAACCTAAGGTCACCTACGAATTGGTCGCGGAAGAAGGTAACAATGTCGGCCGGCGGGTCATGAGGTCAGTCAGACGACTCGGCCAGGGTGAGTTTATGGTCAGCAGGGATGTCATATGCATTAATCAGTTTAAAGGCATCTCCCGAGTCGAACCGACTCTCCATAGATTGATACCAAAGGTCAGGAGAGGGGGCGGACGAACTGGCCATGATCGGAAAGTGAAAACGCAGAGGCTTCGTCGGAAAGATCGACGGAAAAAACAACGAGAGAGGCGACGCTAAGGAAAGCGAGGGGAAGCAGAACGCGAAAACAAGAAAGGATCAGGGAGCTTACAAAAGTAGACCTATGAGAGGGAGGGGGAAGATCGTCGGAGCACTGGAGGTCGAGGAAGCCGATGAAGCACGCAGAAGCAGCAACGATGGAATAGTTGTCGGCGCCTGTGCTTTATAAACATAAGGCTCGGCCAACCGTAGCCGTCCGATCCAGGTCATCGAGATCGAAGTCGACATCCGACCGTCAAATTCAAACCGTCGTCTGTCCCATCGTAGCTGACGCCCTTGCCGTACGATGACGGCAGTGGCACCACATGACGGCAGGTTAAAGGGCGGCATTTAATGAACGTCATTACGCAGGCGTGGGCGCGTGCTCGGCCTTAATAGCGGGGATTTGCACGAATTCCAAGGAGATCCGGAAGACGTCAGCATTAATTACCCTCGAGTCGACAAGGTAATCAGCGGCGGGCAAAACTTTCCAAGGCGCAGCAAGTAAGCTGTCGAGCGATTGCTTGGCGCCCCCACGGTGCCCGAACAGAGAAGCACCCACCACAGGGGCCGAGCGGCCGCTACACCGCTAGACTAGTAGTCCAGTCAGTCGGACTTTTAGCCTCCTTCGACTAGACTTGAGGGGGAGGCACGTGATCCGGTGATGAAAGAGGGGGTCCGACCGTACAGTGGTCAACGACACATAGAAGTCAAAGTCAAGATGGGCAGACCAATGTTTTGGCCGAGCGGGGAGGTCACCTCGCCGATCGGCCTTAATGGCGCCCAGGCCGGCGCGAAGACAAGTCGATCACAGGTCGGGTTTCCGACGCTCAGGGGGTTTCGTATAAAAGAGGCGATGCGCCGACCGGCAAGTCCGCTCGAGTTGAGCTACCGAACGACTAAGGCTGCATGCACGTCCGAGTATGCGACCGAGCGGCTCACCTGCTCGGCCTAGTAACAGACAAGAGGTGGACAAAATAGACATGCGCCGTCGACAAACAACATGGTCGGCGACCAGACCGGACAAAACATCGTACGATGGAAGTTTCCACTGTCATGTCGGAGATATGCTCGGACGGTTGCGATATGATGTCAGACACACTTTTCTGACACGTCCATTTTGATGTATGCTTTGAGGAACGTGCATGCCTCGGGAAGCGTGCACGCACCCTCTCGGGATCCTATATAAGGACCCCCAGACTTCGACGGAGGTATGCATGATCATCTACTGTAACTCTTTACCTAGTTATTCTGCTTTGATCTCTTCTCACCTGACTTGAGCGTCGGAGGGTCGTCGTCGGGATCCCCTCCCCGGCTCGGTTTTGCTGCAGGTTCACCGCAGTGCACGTCAGCCCAGAGTCTACACGGAATCAGCAGAGAGCGCCACGTCCCCAGCATTTGTCTACTCGACTCTCGGACAGGATGATATATATATATATATATAAATTTATTCTTTTACATTATAAAAAAAAAAAGATAATTACAATCATCTCAGACGTCCATCACAATTCGTCCTTAAATTATATGAAAAATAATAAATCACGGGATCAATTTATAATCGACCGTCAAATAACTAAAGGATAAAACGAGTTTGAATCCATTTTTTACATAAATACAAATTTATAATTAAATTTATCTAATAATTCTTTCACACACACACACACACACATATATATATAATAGCCAACGAGATTAAAATATTGAATCATAAATGTAGTTTGAGTTCAAATTTTATACATCTTTTTACCTAACCCAGTAGATAAATTTTCAAAATATCCAAATTATGTACCATAGTTTTAAAATTATCAAATCGTGTACCCACTTTCCGTTTTACCCTCATTCTCAAATCAATTCGATTGAAAAAAAATCACTCAATTGATTTTTTTCTAGTTAAATTAATTTCTTTCTGTGTTTAAAAAAATCCATTATCCTATTTTGACCAAAATCGACTGATAAATTTAGAGAGCTCGTAATGACATGAAATCAGTTCTGATATGTTCGTCTAATTCTTCTGATTATAAAAATACTATCAAATATCAATTTAACTCAATATATTGAGAATAATGATTTTTTAAAACACGAATGTATCTAAAAAAATTAATTCATAATCAAAAAATCATTGCTCTCAATATATTGTGTCAAATTGATGTTTGATAGTATTTTTACAATCAGGAAAACTAGATGAACATATAAAAACTAGTTTAATGTCATTTTGAGGTCTCTAGGTCTATAAGACAGTTTCGGCCGAAATCAACTGATGAACTTAGAGATCCCAAAATGACATGAAATCAGTTCTTATATGTCCGTCTAGTTCTGTTGGTGCAATATCCCTCATGTCAAGGTTGACCTGGGTAACCAAGCTGAGTCTTGGTTTGGGTTTAGATGTTTGACAATAAGATATTGATTGAAGAAAAGTCAAGTAGGTCAAGGTTGACTGGATACTTGACTGGGAAGTCCTAACTGGGATGTTAGGCAAAGTGAAAGTCCTAGTGAGTGAAGCTAGGCAGATGGAAGTCCTAGTGAGTGAAGCTGCGTATCCCTAGGGGAAGGTGAAACTGGTGAGTGAAGCCAGTGAAAGTCCTAGTGAGTGAAGCTAGTGATGAAAACCCTGAGTGAAGTCGGTGAAAGTCCTGGAGTGAAGCTAGGCGGATGGAAAACCCGGTGAGGAAGCCGTGAAAGTCCTAGTGAGTGAAGCTAGCGGATGGAAAACCCTAGTGAGTGAAGCTAGGTGAAAGTCCCGTGAGTGAAGCCGGGCAGGAAATCAGATGGATCAAGGATGATCGGACATCCGGTGTTGGGAAGTCCAAGTAGTCAAAGGATTGACGATACTTGGCATGAAAGAAAAGTCCAAGTAGGTCAAAGGATTGACCGGAGCTTGCAAGAGAAAAGTCCAAGTGGGTCAAAGGGATTGACCGACACTTGGTAAGGGAGTCCTAGCAGTCAAGAGAGTGACTAGATGCTAGGCATGACATACCAACAGTCAAGGTTGACCGGATGGGCTTATTGGGCATAAACAGTTAGGACTCACCGGATCGATCCGTGGATCGATCCAGCCCGGATCGATCGCTGGATCGATCCGCACCGCCCCAAATGAAAGCTCGGATCGATCCGTGGATCGATTCAGAGGTCCCAATCGATCGCGATCGATTGGGAGCTGCCTCGCGCGATAAGCGCCGGATCGATCCGTGGATCGATCCAGCGCTTCGAGCGATAGGCGCTGGATCGATCCGTGATCGATCCAAAGCCTCCCGATCGATCGGGAACATTCAATCGACGGATCCGACCGCCGCGCCGCTTATAGCCGCAGCGTCGATGGTCGCTAAGAACTTCTCCGATTCACCTGAGCTCTCGCCAACTCTCCCACAGCGCTCTCAAAGATCGCTTGAAGGATCTTGGAAGCTTTCCAAGTCAAGAGGCGGATCAAAGGCAAGAAGAGAAGCTAGGGTTAGGGTTTTTGTACTCATTGTAAGCTTTAAGCTTGTATTTTGTTTCCCTTTCCTTCTTCTTGTACCGAGAGTCTTGTAGGGCTTCTCCGCCCTCGGTAGTTACCGAAAAGGAGTGTTTTCATAGTGGAGGGTGCGTGGTGTGGATCCTTGGACTAGTCACCTCTTGTGAGGTGGATACCAAGTAAACCAACCGTGTTAGCGTTGTGTGATTTGTTTCTGTACGCTGCGTATCTTGAAGAAACAAGCAACGCCGAGCAACGAGCACGCGATGAGCTATTCACCCTCTAGCTACTTTGGTCCTAACAAGTAGTATCGAGCAAGGCCGCCTTCACCTAATCATCGAAGGGTCAAGCATATCAAGAAAAGCTAGAGGGTGAAGAAGTTGAGCAAATTCATCAAAGTCAAAGAATTCAAGAAGCTCAACTTCAAGATGCAATTCCAAGATGGACTTGGATTTGATACAAGGGTGGCTCCACCATACACTTCTATAAGTTTCGATTCTTGGAAATCAAGAATCGAAAATTTTCTTATGATGGAGATAGAGCAATGGTTTGCTCTAATGAAAGGCTTCAAAGCTCCAACAAACTCCAAGGGCAAGCTTCTAAAGAAAAGCGGATGGAGCTCAGAGCAAATTCAAAGGGGCGAGGCAAATGACAAAGTGACCAAGCTCGTCAACTTATTGCCTAGCCACATCTTGGCTCGAGTTGGAGTTCAAGATGCCAAGGAGCTTGGAGCAAATTGGCCAAGCTTCATGAAGAGATCCTCCACTGTATAAGATCATGAAGAATCCAAAGAGGGTGACTCTTTGAGCAAGACCAAGAGGAGGACCCCGAGGTTGAGAGATACTCAACCTCCGAAGAAGAGGAAATCCAAGAAGCTTCATCCTCAAGGGAATGCACCGAAGGGAACAAGGAGGGAGCATACTCCTTGTTTCACATTCAAGATGATGAAGCCTCCACCTCTAGGATTGAGGGGGAGCAATCCTTGGTGACACCGGATCAAGAAGAAGAAGAAGCTTCTACATCCGGGTCAAGAGATCAAGAGGAGGAAGAAGCTTCTACCTCCACAAGTCAAGAAAAATCAAATGGAGGAGAATCAAGGTCCGATCAAGAGGAAGCTTCTACCTCCGGATCCAAAGAAAAAGATGTCACCCCTACAAGCAAAGGTATAAATATTTCAATTAATAATAAAAATCATATAATATGTTTTGAGTGTAGGGAACATGGGCACTATAAGAGCAAGTGTCCCAACTTGGCCAAGAAGAAGGGCCAAGTGGCACAAAAGGGCAAGGAGAAGCCCAAGGAGACCACCCCCGGGACAAAGAAGAGCAAGGAGCACATTGTGTGCTTCTTGTGTCAACAAAAAGGGCATTATCGAAGTCAATGCCCCAAGGGGAAGAAAGTGGTCAAGGCTCAAGGAGGCACTAGTCAAGGGGGAGCCTCCAAGGTAAAAAGGAAGGTAACTTTCGTTGAGCCTATTTCCTTGCAAAATGGTAAAAAACATGCTAGGTCAAATTTTTATCATTTTAATGCGATTTACCATAAGAATAGGAAGCATGAGGGCTTTAAGGAAAAGCATGTGGCCCTACATGCCAAAACTACTATCCCTAAGGCTAGGAATGTAGGTAAAAACCTAGGCAATAACCCTAAGGATGTAAGATACAAGCCTAGAAACAAAAATGCTCATGGATCAAATGAAAAACCAAAAACTAAGGACTTAGTGATAGAAAATCAAGTCTTGAGATCAAGGCTTGATAAAATGGAAAAGACCCTAAAAAGGATGGAAAATATCCTATTAGGGCAAAATGAGCATAACCTAGGTTTAGGGGTACAAAAGCCATCCAATGGCCATAGAGGTTTGGGATACAAATCAAAGGCTAAGAAGGATGTGCCCTCTTACCATAGAGTTCCATATAATTATGGAACAAACCCTAGGTCTAGTGGTCAAGCCAAAAATACTAGGGAAGTCATCCCTAAGAGTATTTTTGCAACAAATGTGACTAAGACTTCTAAGAAGTTTAAGAAAGTCACAAACAAGGTCACAAGGGAGGCTATCCCTAGAGTTGACCTAGAAAATGTGACCAAGGCTTCTAAGAAGCCCAACAAGGTCACTAGGAAGGTATCTAGGGAAGTTATCCCTAGTGAGTACCTAGAGCATCCAAGCAGCACCAATAGGTGTTGGGTTCCTAGGAGCATCTTCTCTACCCCATAGATGGGTTAGAGAGTGTCAACTCCGATTAGAAGGGTAGTTAACCCAACTTTGAGGAAATTGACACTCAAGGAGCATTTTTAAGGTTTAGTTAACCTTTGAAAATGAAATGGATCTATTATTTACTCCTTGAAAGAGTAAAATGTGCCTAATGGTGGAAGATTTGATTTTAATCTTAAATGGCACATATTGGAAAATTAATAAGAACTATCAAGTTGGGTTTTTGGTATGTTCTTAGGCAATTTAAGGCAATCCGGGCCTTAAATTTAAAAGTGCTGCTCTTGAGGAAAAATGGAATATGCCAACATTTGAGGACATGTTCATTTTAATTGGCATAAATTAATCAAGGGAATAAGAAATACAAACTTAGGCTTTGGCATTTTCTTGAAGCACTTTGGGCAAGCTAGGGTTTAAGTCTTAGGATTAGCTAAGATTAACGATACTTAGATAGGTAATCTAGGTATATTTTATTTATGCTAAACTTTGCCATGATTGTTTGCTCATAATATGTCATGACATCATATTTTATCTTATTTGTATTTTGCATTCATGACTTATCATGAAAAATACAAAAATACCATGTCATGCCATACATACATCATGTAGTTATAGGAATCTTTCTTTTAAAAGCTATTTTATTTTGATGTATGCCATAACATTATCATGCATTATGTTTATTTCCTTAAAAAATTAAGGACATATGGCATTAGTTAAACAAGTGGCATTTGTTTACAACAAGTGGAATAAACAAGTGACAGTTGTTTAACAAGTAAATCAACAAGTAACATCCTTTGTGGATGTCTACCTCTCAAAATGCCTAGATAGATATGCATGATCCCTAGAATAGGGCAAAACCAAAATCTTACATCTCACAAAGACCTATAAGATGACTTGTATGTGTTTCAGTGCACATTAGATACAAGTGAGATGTTAGGATGATGAACAAAACTCAAGATGTTGATTTATTGCATTCTTTTGAGTTTTAAGTTCATCAAAACACATAGTTATGTGTTTTCCCATCATTGGGAAAGCTAATGTACAAGTCATGTGCATTATGCCCAAGGAACATGATGGGATATTGGTTTTGAAAATGTTTTTAAAATATTTTTGGAAAACCTTGGTGAAGGCTATCTTTTGATAGTAATCACCATTGAATAGTTAGACACAAACTTGAAGAAAACACTAAAGTTTTGCAAGTTTTCAAGTTTGTGTCAATCTTTGAAAATATGATGTATTTTCATAGAAAGCTATTTTCCATGATTAAGTATGCCTTAAATAATGTCTACACGAAATTTCATAATTTTTGAATTTTGTAGAATTTTCTAGGGTTTCAAGTTGACCGAAATGGAATTTCAGCAACTATCGAGTCTCGATCGATCCATGGATCGATTGAGTTCCATGAATCGATCCATGGATCGATTCAAACGGCAATGAACGCAGAAAGCGTCTGGATCGATCACCGATCGATTCAGAGTCCCAATCGATCGATCGATCAAAGGTTCAATCGATTGAACCCAACTCAATCGATCCAAGTTGCTGATTTTGGCCGGAAGGCCTGATTTTTGAACCTCTTTGAGTCTAGGTAACCATTCCAAACCCTTAAATACATTTGTATACATACAAAGGGTGTTTTCATGTTGAAAACAAGGATGGATTGGTTAACGAAGACTAAGTAGAAGTTTAGGTTGAGGTTGTTTCAAATTTTGAATATTTGAACCTCAAAACTTCCAAATTTGGGTTTCCTAATGTTTTAGGGATTCCAAGTCATTGTTGGTGCAATGACAGAAGTTACCACCATGTCTTTAGGGGAGGGACTCTTTAAAAACATGAAAATTATTTTCATGAACCTTGGAAGGTGGTTAACCTTCATTGTGAACTTGCTCAAGGTTGAGCATTTAAACTTGAAATGGAGAAATGGGGAGTGGATATCCTCATTATTTCAAGTGGACACTCAAGTGGTAGATAATGCTCAAGGTTGAGTAGTTGTCTACATCGAGGGAGACGTTAAGGATAAATGAAGGGTATGGGACCTTCATTATCGTGTTGATCACAACGAGTGATGTTGTGAACAACGATGAGCAACTCTTCGGGGAGAGTTTTCAACAAATGGATTTGTTGAAGTGTGCCTAAAGAGCATAGGTCGATGTGTGTCCAACGATGGGTTGATGTGTGCCAATAAGGGAGAATGTATGGTTAAGCTTAGTCCTTCATTACCTAAGGGAAGGTCATAGGGGAGAATGAAAGGACTCATGAAGGAAGTAAGTTAGGCTTTCATTACCTGAGAGGGAGTTTGCCCTCTGGAGAATGAAGAGCTTAATTTATGCTTTCATTACCTAGTGGCATGAAGAAGGAGGCTATAGGATTAGCCTAACTTACATATGGGATTGTAAGTAGTATTGGTATTGTCAAACATCAAAAGGGGAGATTGTTGGTGCATATCCCTCAGTCAAGGTTGACTGCAACCAAGTCGAGTCTTGTTTGGGTTTAGATGTTCGACAATAAGATATTGATGAAGAAAGTCAAGTAGGTCAAGGTTGATCGGATACTTGGAAGTCCTAACTGGATGTTAGGCAAAGTGAAAGTCCCAGTGAGTGAAGCTAGGCGGATGAAAGTCCTAGTGAGTGAAGCTAGGCGGGAAGTCCTAGTGAGTGAAGCTAGGCGGTTGAAATCCTGGTGAGTGAAGCCAGTGAAAATCCTAGTGAGTCCGTGAAAGTCCTAGTGAGTGAAGCTAGGCGATGGAAAACCCTGGTGAGTGAAGTCGTGAAAGTCCTAGTGAGTGAAGCTAGCGGATGGAAAACCCGTGAGTGAAGCGTGAAAGTCCTAGTGAGTGAAGCTAGGCGATGGAAAACCCTAGTGAGTGAAGCTAGGTGAAAGTCCCGTGAGTGAAGCCGAGCAGGAAATCCAGATGGATCAAGGATGATCGGACATCGGTGTTGGGAAGTCCAAGTAGGTCAAAGGATTGATCGGATACTTGGCAGAAAGAAAAGTCCAAGTAGGTCAAAGGATTGACCTGGCATGAGAAAAGTCCAAGTGGGTCAAAGGATCAGCCGGACACTTGGTAAGGGAGTCCTAGCAGTCAAGGGAGTGACTAGATGCTAGGCATGACATACCAACAGTCAAGGTTGACCGAATGTTGGTTAGGGATGTTTGGGACTTAGTTTTGGACAAAAACCAGCCGGATCGATCCGTGGATCGATCCAGCTCGATCGATCGCGATCGATCTGCACTGCCCCAATAACAGAAGCTCGGATCGATCCGTGGATCGATTCAGAGGTCCCAATCGATCGCGATCGATTGGGACACGGCCGCTTCGCGATCACCGGATCGATCCGTGGATCGATCCAGCGCTTATAGCACGGAGGCGCCTGGATCGATCCGTGGATCGATCCAAAGCCTCCCGATCGATGGGAACATTCGAATCGACGGATCCCACCGTGGCGCCGCTTATAGTCAGTAGCGTCATGGTCAAGAACTTCTCCGATTCACCTGCAGCTCTCGCCAACTCTCCCACAGCGCTCTCAAAGATCAGCTTGAAGGATCTTGGAAGCTTTCCAAGTCAAGAGACGGATCAAAGGCAAGAAGAAAAGCTAGGGTTAGGGTTTTGTACTCATTGTAAGCTTGTAAGCTTGTATTTTGTTTCCCTTTCCTTTCTTCTTGTACTGAGAGTCTTGTAGGGCTTCTCCGCCCTCGGTAGTTACCGAAAAGGAGTGTTTTCATAGTGGAGGGTGCGTGCGTGGTGTGGATCCTTGGACTAGTCACCTCTTGTGAGGTGGATACCAAGTAAACCAACCGTGTTAGCGTTGTGTGATTTGTTTCTGTATTTTCCGCTGCGTATCTTTGAAGAAACAAGCAACGCCGAGCAACGAGCACGCGACGAGCTATTCACCCCCCCCCCCTCTAGCTACTTTTGGTCCTAACAAGTTCTACAGATTGTAAAAATGTTATCAAATATCAATTTGACCCAATATATTGAGAGCAGCGATTTTTTAAACACGAATTAATTTTTTCGATACATTCATATTTAAAAAATCACTACTGTCAATATATTATGTCAAATTGATGTTTGAGAGAATGAATATAATCATAAGAACTAAAAGAACTCACAAGAGTTTGTTTTACTTCATTCCAAACTCTCTAAATCTATCAACTGATTTTAGCCAAATGAACCTAAATTGATTTTATTTAGATTCATTCAATCATAGTTAAAAAAAAAAAAATTACTGCTCACAATATATTAAATTAAATTAATATTTGATAGCATTTTACAATTAGAACTAGATGAACATAAAAAAAATTGATTTCATATCATTCTAGGGTTTATAGGTCCCATCAGTCAATTTTGGCTTAAACCGGCTAATGGATTTTTTGAACAAAAAGAAATCAATTCAATTAGAAAAAAAACCAATCTACTGATTTTTTTTTTCCAGTCAAATTGTTTTGAGGAAAAGCATAAACAAGAAGTGGATACACGATTTGATAATTTTGAAACTATGGTATGTGATTTGGGTATTTTGAAAATTTACCTACTGGTTCGGTATAAAGCTGAATTCAATGTATATTGGAATCCAATTTGGATGGTCTTTTCTACATGCATAGAGAAATTAAGAAACTAACTTGTGGATAAAATCTGCTCATGGTGGCAAAAGGCGACTACGCTCGCTCCCAGTACCCTCGCAACCCATCCCAAGGTCAACACGGATGAGGTAAATCACGGGTGGCTACTAGCCTTTGGAATAGTGACTAGTGCATAAGAGAGATATTTATCTCGGCATAATCGAAATTCGAACCCTAGATCTCATGATGACACCATTTCATACGCTAGCCACTAGACCGTCCCGAGGGGACAGGATACAATCTGCTCATGGTAAGACTTCATATGGGTTTGATATACTCTTACCTTCAACGAATGACCCAACATTCAACGCGGGTCAAAGCATATGGTTAGTGAGTTGATTGAATGCATTTAATAAAAATAGTACTTCACTCTTCTTAACAATAGATACTGGGGACTTCTTGGTTCATGATACTATTGTTGTAGGTTTGCATACAACTACATTGATTTTAATAAAAGGTGCTTTAAATGCACATGGTTCCAAGTTAATGTCACATAAAAAACTCTTAGAATTGGCTCCACGGATATGGAGAGGGTAAATTCATGATAAATAGGCGAAAGGCGCATTGTTGGATTCATATATTCAGGTTTGCATATTTAATTGATTATATTTTCTCATATTGAATATTATTGATTATTTTGTAACAATAATATAATTTATTTATTTATTTGCAGAATCATCCTTCTCATTGTGGCACTTGGGCAATCGATTGGATGGACTCATGCCGCCAAAGCAGCAATTGAAGAAAAAACAGAAGAAATTACAGTGATATTAGAAAATAAATTGTCATTTATCCCCTAACATAATGTCAACTATCATAGAAAATGCACAGACTTATGATGCTATAAGAGTGCAAGAATAGAGAATCAGGATGACAATTAATTTGGCGGGACTAAGTGAAAGAAAAACTAAGAAGGATCAAGAAGTTTTTAGAATAAACTTGTTTCCTCTTGATTATCAATACTAGTAGCAACCTGATGGCATAACCAGGTTAAAGTTTCAGTTCCAGTACAATACAGGCATAATAGACTGGCAAAGAACTGGGCAAGAATTCTCTTTACAAAAAAAAAATAATAGCGCGGGAAATTTTGACCTAACAATCAAAATTGTCAACAGCAACACACTTGAGTGATTGCAGAATAGGGATATTGGCATATAATCCAAGAAGAAGCCCAAAAGCAAAATACCTATAAGAACTCAAAATTGTTCTCATAATAAAACATGTTTGATGTCATTCTCTCAAACAGCATGTCATTCTCTCAAACAGCAGAGTCAAAATACAGTGCAACAACAATCAGTGAGTTGGATACTGCAGGAAGGATGGACGAAAAGTGCTTGAAGAAAATTGATATTTCGATAAGTGTGACAAAAGGGATTCACTTACAGTACGCTAGCTCCAAGAGGAAGCAGGTGGAATGCCATAGATCACTACGTTGACAAAAAATTTATCAAATAAAAATTGGGAATGTCCAGAAAATAAGAAATGATATTGCATAAAATATGTTAACTTTCAAATCATAAGAATATGCAAACATGATCTAGAATAAGTTGGGATATCATCTGCATAACATAATCACCAGGATAAATTCAATTAAATGCCAATGGAGCTTCCTTTAGGCATGTCACATGAACAGGAATTCTTATTCATGTTTTTGGCAAAAGATAATCAACCACTGAAGTAGATTTCGAACCTGAAGCTTATTATATGACGAGAACTATTTCTCAAGTATACAAACATTAAGATAAATATCAAACAAGAGTTTCACATAAATACTTAAGGTTACAATAAGAGTGGTTTATAATCACAGCTGACATTGTTTAAATAAGAAGAATCTCAAACCTGATTATAACGCAGAAACCCTCCCTTATGTTTACCCAGAATGCAAAGCTAGAAGAATTCCTTCCTGGCCCTCCAAAATCTTAACCACTTCAGGGACCTCTTCTTTATATGGGATAACAAACTTCTCCACGAATTTCTTATCTGAGAACGTCAAAAGAGTAGTAAACTTGCACTTAACAGTCCATAGCCTTTTAGATTTCAACATTTCCACCACACGAAATCGAGGAATCATTCTCTTCTTCAAACTAAATCCGAGAAGGGACGGATTTTTGGCGATTAGGGGAGGCGTGCAACCAACTTCCTCGACATAAAAATGCATCTTTTTGCGTAGCTCGTCTACGGATAGAGACAAGAAACTTGGCGACTTCCTTAATGCCTCGGAGAAGTCTGTCTGCGACCAACCAAGGCTCATCAACAGGTTGCGCTTAGCCTCGACTTTTTCTTTACTGACAGTTTGGAGAATGTAAAGGGCCCATAGATACAATGGAGATAGCCTAGGTATCCCCATCTCATCGGCTCTATCGACCAAAGCATAAAGTGATTCTGGTTTCTGGCCAACAAATCCTGGGTGGTATCTCGCTGCTCGAGACACTCTATCTTCAGAAATACCTAACTCTTCCCTTAGGAACTTCAAATTAGGAAATATTCTTTTCTCAAGGCTATACCTGAGGCACCAGCGATTCTTCTTGACAATCTTGACGAGAAGCTCCCTCGATCCAAAGAGGCTTTCCCATATCTCCAACTTGGGGAGTATAGAACGTTTCAGGTTACCGGTAAGTATGGAGGGATTCGATGCAATGATCTCGATTATGTCAGACTTCGAGAAACCCATATCCACAAAAGATCGTAACTTTGGGGCCAGATTATTCTTCACATCGTAGACAATGAAATCAGGTGAGAGAACGACGATCTTCTTGATATAGGAGTCCTCGAAGCCCTCGGATCTCAAGAAGTTGAGAACAACGTCGGCTTTCTGGGTGGATTTGCCGCGGGATAGTTTGGAGACCTTGGATGCCTCGGCGGCGGATAAGCCCCACGAGCGGACTAGGTATTCGGCCATGGAAAGTGGTTTGGAGGACTGACCATCCGCCGCGGCGGCAGTGTCCGGGAAAATCGAGGAAGAGAAGAAAAATGTGTGGCAGCCGGATCGCAAGGAGGCCAAGACGCCGCTGCGGCGTATGATCGAGGGCCGCATAGCGGCGACGCTTGTAGCAGTGAGGTCCCTGGCCGCTGCGGCTGTTTTGTGTCACACTGTTCGATCCGGGTCGATTCGGAGTAGACCTATTTAGATATATAAAATCATAAAACCTAAACCCTTATATATATATATTTATTTATTTATTTATTTATACGTAATACTGTAATACAGTTGAGAAAAAGTTAATTTTTTTATATATTATAATAGAATAAATGTCCCACAACGTAATGTAATATAGATGGGCAACGTATCATATTTCTGATCTAATGATTAAACATTAATTTTCAAAAATTAACAATTTTATTTCTCCACCCGATTTTCACATCTTTTCCCTCCGCTTTCTCGATTTGTCCTCAAATCCTGCAAAAATGTTTTCACATCTAGCCTTGAAAAAAAAATTCTTCATGAAATTCTCCTTTTTTCATGGATTTTTTTTTTTTGGAACTTTTATAAGCCCGTGATTTGTCTGATGTGCCATTGTGGATTTTTATATATTTTTATACTAATAATTTCTAACTAGATTTTGGAGCGTTAATTTTTATCTTTTAGTTTGATTAGTTTATGCTCAACGGTTAAAGATTTTTTTGCTGATAGTGTTGAAGATTCATCAAGTTGGGTGCATCGATACATTATCTCCTTTCAACATTGATATGCAATTTATTTTGTATCTATAATATTGTTAAGTTAATATGTTAAATGCTTGGATAGCTCAAAGAAATCATATATGATTTGTTGTGTTTAGAAATAAATATATTGGGCTGCATTTGGTGCACTGAAAGATTTATTTATTAATTTTATTTTTCGTAATTGGTGTTATTTTTGTTTTTCCCACCATTTGTTTTACATTGATTGTGAAATAATATTTTTAAAAGCTTTAAATACTTGTCATTTTGTTTAGTTATTTAATAAAGAATGAACAATCATAATCAAAGATAAGAGAGGCCCAAGCAAAAAATAAAAGAAAATGGAAGCATGAGGAAGATGCCAATCTTGTTGAAGCACTTTTAGATATGGTAAATCTTGTAGCATATAAAGCGGAAAATATGTTCAAACCTAGGTATCTGAATTATGTTGAGAAGAAGATGCAAGTTTCTCTACCAAACTCAGGTTTGAAGATCAAACCACATATTGAATCAAGAATTAAAATCTTCAAAATAGACTTTCATATCGTGTATGACATGTTGAATGGCCTTAATATAGACTTTTCACAAGTGTTGAAGGTCCCACCCATATGATGGAAGACATGTAGAGAAAAGATACCAATAATTGTACTAACAATGACATTGAAACAATTGTGGAAAATGACCTTGAAGATTTGGATCCTCATCCTTCATTTTCTCCTTTGCAATCTCCAAGAAGTAAATGCAGAGATCTTATGTGTAAAATAATAACACACATAGTAGAAAAATCTCTTCAGAGATCCAAACGAATATCGTATACTATATTTTCCTACTCCATCAGATAGAATAATTACCTTAGATGCATGAACATTACTCTCAACATCAACTTTAATTTGGATGCAAATCTTAATGTGATCAAGTAGTCGCGCCTCTTCAATATCCACACAAACAAACTCCTCGTTCGTCGCACAAACTTGGTATCAGAGAAGAACCACCTTTTGAGTGATGGCATCAGAGAAGGGTTCGGCCAAAGAAAGAAGAAGACTAAAAGGTTCACTTGAAAAACACATTGCAAAAACCCCTTTTATATTCATCCAACGAATACTGAGATATTTTATCTTTTGGTCTTCCTCCTTCAATGCATGATTAATCTAAATTAATTATCATTATTCTTCTTTAATAAGTGGATTTAATTGAATCTAACTCAATGAGTCTAACTCGGATTAGACTCAATTCAACCCAATGAGTCTAGCTCGGATTGGACTCAATCCAATGATTGGATTCATTTGAGTCTAATTCGAATTAGACTTAATCCAATAATTTTAAGACCCATGATAATATAGTCAAACTAAATTAAACTCGTCTCCAAATCAATATGTTCTTTGTAGTGACTCAATCGGTTCTCGTAACGATAGTAGTGTCTCTAAAACCATTTCAGATATACAATCAATGAGTGACATTTAGCAATGCATCATTGCTACCCAAGTGATGAGAATGTCGAGATCTGACCTAACCTTTCTGTGCTTCTTATTTCGTATAACTTGGTCTTTCTATCCTTGATATTTAGATTAATCAATGAGATATAGATTGTGTTATTTTCTTATCAATCTTTGTGTTTCTTGATCCCTAAGTAAATATACTTAATTAAATAAGTTCAATATCTCATATTGACTAATTTGAGCATTATTACGCATTATTATGTTCTACTTAATCAAAGGATCCACCGATATCACTTCTGTCATATGGAAGGAATAGATCACATTCACATCACTCACATCCGTTTTCATAACTTATTGTATACCTAGTGATCGACTTTATAGTCCATCTTGTTATAGGTAACGTTTGTCGATACCAAAGTACACAACTCCTTATGTAGGGAACTATAGTAACTTCAGATCTCAAGAGTATTCATACCAATAGTCACTATGAAAATATTTATAACACTCATATAACGGTCCATGAAACATTCTTATAACGAATCAATTCAGTACATATTCTCTAATATATATATTATCTATTAGGGTCAATTTGGTGCTAGAAAGGGGGGGTGGGGTGAATAGCTCATTGCGCTCGATTGCTTGCTTCGTTGTTGTTGATAGGCAGCGGAATAAGAACACAAAGCTCCCAACAATGCTAACACGAGGATTTACTTGGTAACCACTTCAAGAAGTAGTGACTAATTTAAGGATCCACACACGACACGGTCACTCCACTATGAAAACGCTCCTTTAAGGTAACTACCGAAGGCGGAGAAGGCTTGTACAAACTCACAATACAACAAGAAGGAAAGACAAGCTTATACAATACAAATCTTACAAGATATACAAAACCCTAGCTTGCTTCTTCTTGCCTGAATACACCTCTTGACTTGCTTGGAAGTGCACCAACACTTCTCTCTAAACCTCCAAGATCTAGTGTGTACTTGTGAGCTTTGTGGAGAAAGTCGCTAAGAGATCGTCGCTTTTTGCGCTGGAGAAGAAGCACACGAAGAAGACGCTCGGCAATGGCTATAACTTGTGTAACGATCTGATCCCAATCGATTAAATGACTCTCAATCAATTAGAGAGGCTTTGAATCAATCGACTGATCGATTAAGAGTACCTTTGTGCTCTCTAGAAAATACATGAATCGATCGCCGATCGATTCAGCCTCTATCGCGTGATTTACAGCTCCCCAATCGATCAACTAATCGATTGGCAGCTTTCAATCGATCAACTGATCGATTCAGAAGCTCACTGTTCACTTAGAAACTCTCCCAATCGATTGGGAAAGTTTTGATCGATTACCCAATCGATCAAAATAGTTTCTGCACCAAATCACATCAACCAATCAATTGGATAATCGATTGAGCCCCCCAATTGATTGGCAAGCAGAAAAATGTGTAGAGCTTGAAATAAGCTTCGTTTTGCATTTGAGATCATCTCATTCCGATATCCGAGTCAAAAGTTATGGCCTGTAGAAGTTTACTACGTCCGAACTTCCTAGTTTCATGCCAACTCCCTATTGGACTTACGACCGCTAAGTGTTCGGTCAACTTTTGATCCATCTGGACTTTCTCTTTGCCAACTTCTCGTTGGATCACCAAGTGCGGTTCTCCTTGATCCACTTAGATTTACCGTCTCGTGCCAAGTGTCCAGTCCTCCATGATCCACTTGGACTTTCTTCCACCAGATGTCCGGTCACCCTTGACCCATCTGTATTTCCTTGTGCCAAGTATCAGGTCAATCTTTTGACCTACTTGGACTTCTCAATACCAGGTGTTCGGTCAATCTTGACTCATTGGATTTCTACGTGTCTGTCTTCACTCACCAGGTCTTTCCATCTATTTAGCTTCACTCACTAGAACATCCCATCTGCCTGACTTCATTTACCAGGACTTTCACCAAGCTTCACTGACTAGGGTTTTCACCTGGCTTCACTTATCAGGATTTTTCCACTGCCCGGTTTCACTCGCTGGGACTTTCACCTGCCTAACCTCCAGTTAGGACTTTCCCAGTTAAGTATCCGGTCAACCCTTTGACCTACTTAACTCTTTTTCACATCTAACTAGTCAACCTTGACCAGAGGGGAATTATTTCAACAATCTCTCCAAATGGATGATTGCATCTGCAATCTCCATGTATTGTCAAACATCGAAACTCAAATATTAAGACTTAAGCTTGAGCCAACTCAAGCTTAGTCAACCAGGTCAACCTTGACCTAGGGATATTGCACCAACAAACTCTCCCTTTTTGACGTTTGACAATACATTTAAGTTAGGCTAATCTCATAGTGTAACGACCCACCTTCCTTGCTACTCTCTAAAGGTGGCCGTTACTTAACTATTACTCTACTTACTAGTGTCACTTATGCTATTATTAGCAACACTTAAATTTATCATGGCCCGAGAGAAGTTTCTACCAAAAAATTTCGGCAGAGTCTCCCCTGTACCGGTGACAATAATCATCAATACATGCAAAATAAATCATCAGCCACATGCGGTTGGTATATATATACTTCACAACCATGCAGTAATAAGACACAACAGCTTAAAAAAAACTATTCTAGCAATAGCAAATGAATAAAGCTCCAACAGTGGGAAACAACCAAACTAACAATGCGGAATAGACTCAATTAGCAACATAAGAAAAAGGAAACAACTCTTTAACAATCTCAACCTCTCTAATAACATTAAAGAAGGACTCTAAACAACTTCTTAGCCAAGTCCTGAGGCTTCCATAGTTCAACATCACACACCATCCATCATGCATCCTCCTTGTCGCATTCCTCTTTATACTTTAGCTTTTCTTTTATCTGCAGTAGGAGGGAAATAAATCTATAAGCGAAACGCTTAGTAAGTACTAAACTATCTTACAAAAACTCGAAAGTGCATAAGATACAAAGGATGCTAAAACTGAAATGCTAAAAAGAAAAACTACTCATGTTCATCTAATAGCAAAGCACTAAAATAAACTGCATACTCATGATATACAAGAATAAATCTGCATGCTGGAAATAAAGCTAATCATGCTCAATAAACTCATAAGGAAAGCAAATGAAAACCAATACTGTATGCTTAAAATTATAAGAGCTAAACTTTGCTAGTTCTAAACATAGGTGATACTTGTTTCATTTACTTATAGTCTTATACTTGAAATTAATATTTAACTTTCTTCTTCTCTTTCTTGGGCCCAGACTTAGTACCAAATGTGCGCTCTCTAATAGAGACCGAGGTAGCGAGCCTCCAGTCCTATGAGGGTAAAGACTTTGGTCTTACCAGGGCCAAGACCTTAGAATTGGTCACCTGGATTTGTTTAACGACAACCTTGGAAGTCGGGTACTAGCCTCTTACTTTAAATTACTTGTTATCTTTTCTAACTAGACCTTGGTCTTTTCTCTACTCATAATCCTCAAAAGGTTTAATAGGGCACATAATCATTCCACTAAAATACATGGCTATTCATCTTATTAAAATAGCAAAGACAACTAACTAAATGCTTTAGATTAAAGAGCTATTAAAAGCTAACTAATACATATATGCATATGTATCAAAACAAGAAACTAGAAACTGAATTAAAAATCAATACTGCTCATGCTATTCTAATACAGCAAGTGAAAAAGAATTAAGAACTAATACTGCTTGTGAATTTCTCATGCTTGTAAACAGCAAGGAAGAGGAAACAGCAAAGGAAGATTATAAAGCTACTAATTTCTCATGCTTGTAAACAACAAAACAAAGGAAACTGTTCATGCTCATCTAATGGAAAGGGAAATCTACTCGTGCTCAACTAATAGCAATGTAAATTGTACATGCTCAAATAATAACAATGAAAGCTACTGGTACTCAACTAATAGTAATGAGGACTGTGCATGCCCAATTAAATAGCAAATAAGAGCTACTGGTGCTTAACTAATAGCAATGAGAGTTGTACTGGAATGCTAAGTTCAAACTTAATAGTTCTAAAATTGCATGGGGACAGATGTAAACTAGTTTGGGAAACAAACAGTATAATAGCATCACTACCAACTTATAGAAAGCAGTAATTGAACTAGTTTATGTTAGCCTTGGGAACTTAATACTAACATAGTTTATTCCTCACACTTATACTGATTTGTTAAGTTTATTCATGTCAACTAGTCTGACAGTCTAGTTTACAAGTATTAAACTAGATTTATTCCTTGACGTTTATTTATAGGTGATGTTTTATTAATTAGATGTGCTTGATTAGTAGTAAGGTTCACGGTGAAAGGAGAAACTTGTTGTGCAGTGAAGAAACAATTCTAGGGTTTATGTGTGCTTCGGAATCAAAGAGAGGAACCAAAGAAATTCGGAGCTATCCTACTGCAGGTGAGTAGCAACTTACCTCGTATTCTTGGACTTACAACCGAGAAAGGAGGTTCTAGGGTTCGGAGGAGCTTGAGCTTCCTGGCCTCTTCCTCGTGCCTACGAGCTCTTCTCGTCGAGAGGATCGTGAGGATGGAAAGGACTCCCGGAAAACCCCCTCGACCGGCCGCTGGAGTGAAGCCCTAAGTTCCGCTTCGTCTTCGCCCAAGCAACGCTGACACCGTCGCACGCGAGGAAGAGAAGGAGAAAAGATTTCGGGAGAAAAGAAATAACCTAATCCCTCTTAACTTATCCTTTTATAACCTAGGGTTATTTTAAATAGGTTCAATTACTGCTTAACATAATTTCGCGCCTTACTCTTTCACGAAATACCGGCGGAACACTTGGTCAACCCGGTTTGCTTAAGGTTTGGCTTAACCCGAGGTCCACGGTTCAAACTTCGGCTTGGACATTTTTTGTCAAAACTTCTTTCGTTTAGTAAAAATACCAAACGACCTCCAAAAATTACGTCAAAATACTCTAAAAATTTCTAAAAATCTCTAGAATATTTCTATAGCATTTCTAAGTATTAATAAGGACTTTTAGAACTTGAAATAGGGAAAATTGGGTCATTACACATAGCCTCAACTTCCTTTCATGCCAAGGCATGAATGAGGGTTTCCTTCATTCTTCCCCTTTCCTAGAGGGCAAACTCCCTCTTTAGGTAATGAAAGTCTAACTTAAATCCTACATTCTCCCCTATTGGCACACATAAAAAAAAACTCTCCCCCTGAAGAGTTACTCATCATTGTTCATAACTTCACTTGGTGTTCATAACACCACAATGAAGGTCTCATACCCTTCATTATCTCTAATGTTCACCCTTGAACATTAACCAATCCAACAATGAAGGTCTCATACCTTTCATTATCTTCAATACTCACCCTTGAGCATTAAATCTCTTCACAAACACAATGAAGGTCTCATACCCTTCATTGTATCCAATACTCATTCATGAACATTTTTTAAGCGAAGGATATACCACCTTCCATGGTTTTAGAAAATAATTTTCATGTCTTTAGCGAGTGACTCCCTCTAAAGACATGCTCCAAACTTCTGTCATTGCACCAACAATGACTTAGAATCCCTAAACCTTTAAGAAATCCAAAATTAAAAGTTTTAAGGTTTAAGTATCAATATTTGAATGCAAACCTCAACCTAAACTTCAACTTAGTCTTCCTTAACCAATCCATCCTTGTTTTCATCATGAAACCCCCCCCCCCCCCCCCCCCTCTCCCTCTAAATGTGTACAAATATGTTTCAAGGAGTTAGAAATGGTTTCCTAGACTAAAAATGGTTTAAAGTGCTGAAATCAGACATATACAGTTAAAATCAGCCTTCTCAATCGATTGGGGTTAGATCTCAATCGATTGACACCATTTCAATAGATCCACTGATTGATTCTGCGAGCTTCTGTTCACAGAATTTGACCTTGAATCGATCGGCTGATCGATCTAGCCAAGGTCAATCGATCGGTTGATCGATTCAACAAGATTCTACTCGCGACAAATGCATTCTCAATCGATCGGCTGATCGATTGAGACCCTCCGATCGATTGGCTGATCAATTGGATTTTTGATTTCCTGAAATCCAATTTCAGTGAAATTCAGAAATGCCATAAAAATTCTACAAGGGTCTAAAAATCATGAAAATTCATATAGACATTACTTAGGGTATATATTATCATGAAAAAATAGTTTTCTATGAAAATAGTTCCAATTTTTAAAGATTGACATAAACTTGAAAACTTGCAAAAACTTCAATGTTTCTTCCAAGTTTGTGTCTAACTTTTCAATGATGATTGCTATCAAAAGATAGCCTTCACCAAGGTTTTCCAAAGTATATGTAAAATCATTTTCAAAACTAATTTCCAACCATGTTTTTAGGCTTAATGCACATGACTTGTACATTAACTTTCCCAATGATTGAAGTACACCTAACTATGTGTTTTGATGAACCTAAAACTCAAAAAGAATGTACTAAATCAACATCTTGAGTTTTGTTCATCATCCTAACATCTCACTTGTATCTAATGTGTACTAGTACACATATAAGTCACCTTATGGTTCTTTGTGAGATGTAAAATTTGATTTTACCCTAAACTAGGGATCATGCACATCTATCTAGGCATTTTAATTTATGAGCATCCACCTAGGGTGTTACTTGTTAATAAATGTCATTTGTCCTTAATTGCAAGGAAATTAAACTAATGCATGATGATTTATGGTACACATCAAAATGAATAATTTTTTAAAAAAAAAGTTACTATAACTACATGATGTATGTATGATATGACATGATATTTTTATATTTTTCATAATAACGCATGAATGTAAAATATGATATCATGGCATATGATGGGCAAACAATCTGTTGGTGTGAGAAGCATCCGACGATCGAACCTGAGTTTTGATAATGGCAAAGGATTCAAAGTTAAGGTGTGTGGTAATCTAACAGTCTGAATGAGATTGCAGGAAAGTCCTAACTGTGGTTAGGCAGGTGAAAACCCTAGGGGGTGGTAACCCTAGGTCCTAGGGGGTGGTAACCCTAGGTCCTAGGGGGTGGTAACCCTAGGTGGAGAAAAGTCCTAGCTGCGGTTAGGCAAAGGGAAAACCCTAGGGGGCGGTAACCCTAGGTCATAGGGGGTGGTAACCCTATGCGGAAAGTCTTGGTGGGTCGAGTGCTTCAGGCAAAAGTCCTAGGGGGAGGTAACCCTAGGTGGAAAGTCCTGGTGTCGCGAACCAGGTGAAAGACTGGACCAGCCGGGAAGCGGAAGTCCAGTAGAAAGTCCGGAAGCATCGAGCACCAAGCAAAAGTCCAGTCGATCTCGAGGATCGCACTGGGAACAGGTAAATCTCCTGAGTGGAGTAGATGAGGGCGCGCTCCCCGTAGAGGGAACAGTAGGCGTCGGGTCGACCTAGGATTTCCGGTTGGAAATCCGAAGTCAGACCCGGACAGTCTGGAGACTGTCAAACTTTTATATTCATACTATTATTGTGTACTAACTTTGTGTTGTAGGTATTTTGGGACTAACATGTTTGCAGGTACTGAAAACACAAAGTACACCTCGGATGAACAGTGTCCGAGGCGCCTCGGGTGCAAAGCGGGGAGCTGGCTGCGAAGCACTCTGAAGGTGCCTTGAATGAGTCATAAGGCGGCTTGAACCAGTTGCTTAAGGCGCCTTAAATGAGGCATAAGGCGCCTTGAAATAGATAAATGCGACCTGGCTCGATGTAATCCATGCGGCTGACTCGGCTCGTTCAAGGCGCCTTGGATGGGCTTTAGGGCGCCTTGAGGACTGTTTAAAAAGGGGTTTCGAGCAGCACCTTCATCAATGAAGTACCAATCGATCCATCTACAACGTGCTGCTAATGAGAGGCTCCAGCTAAGCTGCGACAAGTTTCCGACAACCCGACGCTCCGATTTCTGTAAATTTTGTTGTCGGTATTGCTTAGATTTTTTGTACTCATTTCATACTTGTACTATTGATGATATTATAGTTGTTGCCCACGGAAAGCGATCAAGGATCGCGGGCCTTCAAGTAGGAGTCAAGATAGGCTCCGAACGAAGTAACCTCTCATGTTCTTTCTGTGTGTTTGTGCATTCTTATTTCCGCTGCTTTATTACTCGTGTTTTACGAGTCCGAAAAGAATGAAAAAACCACGAGCGTTATTCATCCCCCCCTCTAGCGCTTCTCGATCCAACACAATCATGACAAATTAGCATAAATAAAATATACTTAGATTACCTATCTAAGTATCCTTAAACCTTAGCTAACTTAAAATTAAATCCTACATTACCCACTTTTTCTTAAAAAAATGTCAAACTCCCAATTTTGACATTTCTTTTGCTTTTCTTAATTTGTGCCAATTTAAATTAAGCATAATTCCTCAAGGTTTGACACACTTTACTCTTTCAAAGAGTAATCATTTTAAATTAAGGCCTAACTTGCCCTTAACTTCCTAAGAAAATACCAAAAACTCAACTTGACATTTCTTATCCTTTTTTCAAGTGTGCCAATTTAAATTAAGTCCAATTCCTCAAATTTTAGCACATTTTACTTTTCCAAAGAGTAAACAATTAATCCTTTACATTTTCAAAGGTTAACAAAAACCTTGAAAAGACCTTCAAGTGTCAACTTTATTAAAGTTGGGTTAACCACCCTTCTAAATAGAGTTGACACTCTCTAACACATCTAGGGAGTGGAGAAAATGCTCCTAGGAACCCAAAACCTATTTGTGCTCCTTGGATGCTCTAGGTATTCACTAGGGATGACTTCTCTAGATACATTCCTAGTGACCTTGTTAGGCTTCTTAGAGGCCTTGATCACTTTCTCTAGGTCAACTATAAGGATAGCTTCCCTTGCGACCTTCTTAATGACTTTGTTAGTCTTCTTAGAAGTCTTAGTCACTTTTGTCTTTGCAAAAACACTTCTAGGGATAGCTTCCCTTGTGTTTTTGACTTGACCACTAGACCTAGGGTTGGTTCTATAGCTATGTGGAACCCTATGATAAGAAGGAACATCCTTCTTGGCTTGAGGTTTGCATCCCAAACTCCTCCTACCATTGGATGGTTCTTGTCTAACTCTCCCTAACCATAGATTATGCTCATTTTGACACTTAAGAATATTTTCTATTTTCTTTAGGGTCTTTTCCATTTTATCAAATCTTGACCTCAAAACTTGATTTTCTCTCCATAAATCCCTAGATTTTGGTTTGTCATTAAATCTTTGACCATTTCTATTTTTGGGCTTGTATCTATTATCCTTAGTGTTCTTGCCCAAGTAGTTATCTACCTTCCTAACCTTAGGTGAGGTAGTTTTAGCATAAAGAGCTACATATTTTTTCTTAATACTATCATGCTTTCTATTTCTATGGTAAATGTCATTAAAATGATATAAACAAGAATTAGCATGCTCTTTACCATTTTAAAGAGGAATTGCATCAATAAATGTTACCTTGGGTTTGCTCTTAAGAGCTCCCCCTTGACTTGTGATTCCTCTTTTGGGCTTAACCTGTTGGAACTCCAAGGTTGTTTTGGTGTGATCAACAAGTTAAGTTAGGTCCTGTGTGTTTCTAACCTTGTATCTAAGTGTGAAGGAGCTTAGGAGCACAGGTTGTCGAGCGAAAGATGCAGTTACCGAGAAGGACGGCACGCGGTGCGTCTGAGGTACGAGGCGCTGCGGAAGAGTACACTGGCGGACGAGAAGAAAGCGTACGGTGGTTTCGAGGGATGAAAGCCGGAGCGAAAGATTGCTCGGGGAGCAAGAGACGTAGCTAGCAAGAAGGTCGGCACGGGGTGCGACCGAGGGACGAGGACTACGGATGAGTACGCTGGCGGATGAGAAGGAAGCACGCAGCGATTTCGAGGGACGAGAAGCCGGAGCAGAAGCCTGCTCGAGAAGACCGGAACTTGGGTTCAGGTGAGCCCTTTTCCAGATGGTCAAGATCACCCAAGCGAGCGGAGCCGGAGCAGAAGGACCCAGACCGAGGCAAGCTGAACCGGAGCAGAGGGCTTGGACAAAAAGTCAACTAGAGTTGACTTAGGGGTCTGAGCGCCCGGATTCATTCCGGGCGCCTGGACATCCGGGCGCTCGGATTCATTCCGGGCGCCCGGAACCATTCCAAGCGCTGGAAGTCAATATTTAACTGGATCGCCTTTGACGCGATCTAAACGTTGGGGGATAAAGTTTTATTCCCCCCAGGCGCCCGGAACCCTTCTAGCGCCCCGATTAAGGCTATAAATATTGTCTTGGTCCAAAAGCTTTTCAACAACTCAAAGCAATTCATTTCCAACACTTGTACGCTTCAGTTTTATATTAAGCTTCCTTGTTTTGCGCTTTCACTGCTGTAAGAGGATTCTCCGCATGAAGGAGATACTAGTGCGACATTCCTTGGATCAACAACCTTCTTGGTTGTAACCAAGTCAAATCCGGTGCCTCGTTTTCCTAATTTACTTTCTGCTAACTTTAATTTACAAGTGTTAGTTTAATAGTTCGATAAGGGTTTTTTTTTTATTTTACAGAGCTATTCAAACCCCTCCCCCCTTCTAACCGACCGCAACGGTCCTACATAACCGACTTCTTCCCCTTTGGACATTAGCTCCGGTAATGTCCTTTTTGATTATACAAGAAGCACACTATGTGCTTCTTGCTCTTCTTTGTTGTGGGGGTGGTCTCCTTGGGCTTCTCCTTTCCCTTTGGTGTCACTTGGTCCTTTTTCTTGGCCAATTTGGGGTACTTGCTCTTATAATGTCCATGTTCCCTACACTCAAAACATATAAAATATTTTTTATTTTTACTTGAGCTAATTATACCTTCATAGGTAGGGATGCCACTTAATTCTCCATTTGATTTTGCTTGTGTTGTGGAGGTTGCCCCATCATCTTCTTCTCTTGACCCGGAAGTAGAAGCTTCTCCTTCTTCTTGATCCGGTGTCAACAAAAGTCGCTCCCCCTCAATCCTCAAGGTGGAGGCCTCTTCATCTTCATCCTCTACATGGAACAAAGAGTATGCTCCCTCTTTGCCCTTCTCGTTGCACTCCGTTGAGGATGAAGCTTCTTCTTCTTCCAATGTTGAGCATCTCTCAACCTCGGTGTCCTCCTCCTTTTGGTCTTGCTCCAATGTGTTGCTCTCTTTGGATTTCTCTTGGTTTGTTGTAGTGGAGGGTTCTTCATGAAGCTTGGCCAATTTACTCCACAATTTTTTTGCATCTTCAAATTCTCCAATTTTGCATAGAATTATGCTTGGCAATAAACTAAATAATAATTTAGTTACCTTGTCATTCACCTCGCACCTTTGGATTTTCTCTTGACTCCATTCTCTTTTCTTGAGGATCTTGCTTTTTGAATTCTTTAGCACTTGGAAGCCTTCCATTAGAGCAAACCATTGCTCAATCTCTATTATAAGGAAATTTTCGATTCTTGATTTTCAAGAATCGAAGTTTGTTGATATGAATGGTGGAGGCACCCTTGTGTCAAATCCGAGTCCATCTCGGAATTCCATCTTGAAGTTGAGCTCTTGATAAATTCTTTGACTTGATGAATTTTTCTCCAAATTCTTCACCCTCTAGTCTTTTTGCCCCTTCCGGCGATGATTCCGGTAAAGAGCAACCTCGCTCTGATACCACTTGTTAGGATCGATTTGTTGCTAGAGGGGGGGTGAATAGCTCGTTACGCTCGATTGCTTGCTTCGTTGTTGTTGATAGATAGTGGAATAAGAACACGAAGCTCTCAACAATGCTAACACGAGGATTTACTTGATATCCACCTCAAGAAGAGGTGACTAATCCAATGATCCACACATGACATGCTCACTCCATTATGAAAACGCTCTTTTATGGTAACTACCGAAGGCGGAGAAGCCTTGTACAAACTCACAATACAACAAGAAGAAAAGACAAGCTTATACAATTCAAATCTTACAAGATTTACAAAATCCTAGCTTGCTTCTTCTTTCTTGAATACACCTCTTGACTTGCTTGGAAGTGCACCAACACTTTTCTCTAAGCCTCCAAGATCTAGTGTGTGCCTGTGTGCTCTGTGGAGAAAGTCGCTGAGAGATCGTCGTTTTTTGCATTGGAGAAGAAGCACACGAAGAAGATGTTCACCAACGGCTATAACATGCGCAGCGGTCGGATCCCAATCGATTGAATGACTCTCAATCGATTATGAAGGCTTTGAATCGATTGACTGATCGATTTAGAGTGTCTCTGTGCTATCTGGAAAACACATGAATTGATCGCCTGATCGATTCAAACTATTGCACGATTTTCAGCTCCCCAATCGATCGGCTAATCGATTGGCAGCTTTCAATCGATCAACTGATCGATTCAAAAACTCATTATTTGCTCAGAAACTCTCTCAATCAATTGATCATCGATTGGGGAAGTTTTGATTGATTACCCAATCAATCAAAATAGTTTCTGCACCAAATCGTGTCAATCAATCGATTGGATGATCGATTGACCCCCCCCCCCCCCAATCGATTGGCAAGCAGCAAAATGTGTAAAGCTTGAAATGAGCTTCGTTTCGCATTCAAGATCACCCCATTCCGATATCCAAGTCAAAAGTTATGGATTTCAGAAGTTTACTATGTCCGAACTTCCTAGTTCCATGCCAACTCCCTATTGGACTTACGACCGCTAAGTGTTCGGTCAACTTTTGACGCATCTAGACTTACTCTTTGCCAACTTCTCGTTGGATCACCAAAGGCGGTCCTCCTTGACCCACTTAGATTTATCGTCTCGTGTCAAGTGTCTAGTCCTCCATGACCCACTTGGACTTCCTTCGACCAGATGTCCGGTCCCCTTGACCCATCTAGATTTCCTTGTGCCAAGTATCCAGTCAATCCTTTGACCTACTTGGACTTCTCAATACCAGGTGTCCGATCAATCTTGATCCACCTGGATTTCCACGAGGCTGGCTTCACTCACTAGGTCTTTTTATCTATCTAGCTTCACTCACTAGGAGTTTCCATCTGCTTGGCTTCACTCACCATGACTTTCACCTAGCTTCACTCACTAGGGTTTTCACCTGACTTCACTCACCAGGATTTTTTCATTGCCCGGGTTCACTCACCGGGACTTTCACCTACCTAACCTCCAGTTAGGACTTTCCCATTCAAGTATCTGGTCAACCCTTTTACCTACTTGACTCTTCTTCACATCTAACTGATCAACCTGTTAGTTGCTACTCGGAAAACCTAGAGGTTCCACTGTATAAAAATTTTGTACAAAGGTCTGAACTTTTTCCTAGCTACCATGTGTTCTTTTAAATTAAATTTTGGATCACCTGCGGAACTTAATGTTGGTGCAACATCCCTCAGGTCAAGGTTGACCTGGGTGACCAAGCTGAGTCTTGGTTTGAGTTTAGATGTTTGACAATAAGAAATTGATTGAAGAAGAGTCAAGTAGGTCAAGGTTGACCGGATACTTGACAGGGAAGTTCTGGTGAGTGAAGCCAGGCAGAAGGAAAACCCTAGTGAGTGAAGCTAGGTGAAAGTCCTGGTGAGTGAAGGAAAATCCTAGTGAGTGAAACTAGGTGAAAGTCCTGGTGAGTGAAACCAGGTGAAAATCCTAGTGAGTGAAGCTAGGTGAAAGTCCTGGTGAGTGAAACCAGATGGAAAATCCTAGTGAGTGAAACTAGGTGAAAGTCCTGGTGAGTGAAACCAGGTGAAAATCCTAGTGAGTGAAGCTAGGTGAAAGTCCTGGTGAGTGAAACCAGGTGAAAACCCTAGTGAGTGAAGCTAGGTGAAAGTCCTGGTGAGTGAAGCCAGGCAGAAGGAAAATCCTGGTGAGTGAAGCCAGGTGAAAGCCCTAGTGAGTGAAGCTAGGCAGATGGAAAACCCTAGTGAGTGAAGCTAGGTGAAAGTCCTGGTGAGTGAAGCAGGCAAGGGAAAATCCAGATGGATCAAGGATGATCGGACATCTGGTGTTGGGAAGTCCAAGTAGGTCAAAGGATTGACTGAATACTTGGCACGAGGAAATACAGATAGGTCAAAGGGATTGACCAGACATCTGATGGAAGTCCAAGTAGGTCAAGGGAGTGACCAGATACTTGACATGAATAGAAAAGTCTAAGTGGGTCAAAGGGATTGACCAGACACTTGGTGGGAAGTCCTAGCAGGTCAAAGGAGTGACCAGATGCTAGGCATGATGTACCAACAGGTCAAGGTTGACCGGATGTTGGTTTGAGAGGCTTGGAACTTGGTTTTGGGCAAAAACCAAGTGTTGGATCGATCAGTGGATCGATCCATGAGCTGGATCGATCAGTGGATCGATCCAGGCTTCTCCTAAGCGAACAGAGAGCCTCTGGATCGATCCGTGGATCGATCCAGATGTTCCAATCGATCAGTGGATCGATTGGGACGCGGCTGCTTTGCGCGATAAGCGCTGGATCGATCCGTGGATCGATCCAGGCGTTTTTCCAGAGCACAGAGGCGCTCTGGATCGATCCGTGGATCGATCCAAAGCCTCCCCGATCGATTGGGAATATTCGAATCGATCGGGATCCGACCGTTGGCGTCGATAAAGGCCGCAGGCGTTCATTTCCTTCGACATCTTCACTGTTTCATCTCAGATCTTCGCCAGCTCCTCCACAGCACTCTCAAAGCTCATGATCGCCAGTTCTTGAAGGTTCTTGGAAGCTCTCCGAGTCAAGAGGCGGATCAAAGGCAAGAAGAGAAGCTAGGGTTAGGGTTTTCTGCATTCATTGTAAGCTTTGTTCTTGTATTTTGTTTCCCTTTCCTTCTTCTTGTACCGAGAGTCTTGTAGGGCTTCTCCGCCCTCGGTAGTTACCGAAAAGGAGTGTTTCATAGTGGAGGGTGCGTGCGTGGTGTGGATCCTTGGATTAGTCACCTCCTTTGGAGGTGGATACCAAGTAAAATCCTAGTGTTAGCGTGGTTGTATTTGTTTCTGTATTTTCCGCTGCATATTCTTGAAGAAACAATCAATGCCAAGCAACGCCGAGCAACGCCGAGCAACGCCAAGCACCGAGCGAACGCGACGAGCTATTCACCCCCCCTCTAGCTACTTTTGGTCCTAACACTTAACACGTTTGATCCAAAACTTAATCTATTTGTTCTTTTAAGTTTTGACTTGGATCTCCTGTGGAACTTAACACGTTTGATCCAAATCACCTAAGTTATTAATTCCATTAAATATTAATTCCCAAAATTGGTTCCCAGTACTGACGTGGCGAGGCACATGACCTTCTTGGATATGGGAGCAACCACCACCGACTAGACAAAACCTTTTAAGGAAAGCTAATATTTAATTTCCTAAAATAACTTTAGGTCAACCGAAAAGAACAATCAAATCACAAGGAAAAGAAAAAACAAAAGAACACTATATCGAAAATAAATTCGAAACACTAGAATCGTATGCCTCTTGTATTTAGTATTATTTCCAAAAATAACTAGTATGATGCGGAAAGAAAAATTACTAGTTATACCTTTTAGAAAGACCTCTTGATCTTCTACCGTATTCCTCTTCTAACCTCGGACGTTGTGTGGGCAACGATCTTCCGAGATGAGAACCACCTAGGCACCTTCTTTCTTCTTCCTTCAAGTTTCGGCCAAGCACAAGAACTTCCAAAGGATGAAGAATTTTCCACCAACCAAGCTCCAAGGGATGCATGCTTTCTCTCCTTCTTCTCCTTCCTTGATCCGGCCACATCCTCCAAGCTCCAAGAGATGATAGATTTCGGCCACAACAAGAGGAGAGAAGAGAAAGGGAAGGGCCGGCCACCACACCAAGGAAAAGAGGGAGAAAATAGAATAGAGTCCTTAGCCTTGAAGCCACCTCTACTCCCTCTTTTATAATCCTTGGTCTTGGCAAATAAGGAAAAATTAATAAAAACTTCCTTAATTCTTTTGCCATTGAAAAGGAAAATTTATTTAATTAAAAATAATTTTTCTTTTCAATTTGTAATGGCCGACCACCACATAAATTCTCCAAGCAAATAAAATTTTAAACAAAAATTAAAACTTCCTTATTTGCTTCCGGAAATTTATAAAAAATTTGTCCAATAATTTTTATCCCTTCATGATTGGTTTATAAAAAGGAAATTTAATAAATTAAAATCTTTCTTTTAAACATGTGGATAAAAAGAAAGTTATCTCTATAAATTAAAAAAACTCTTTTAATCTACAAATAAGGAAAGATATCAAATCTTTTCTTAATCTTTTGTAGAAACTTATAAAAGATGATATTTAATTTTAAACTCTCTTTTAAATCATGAACATGGTTAAAAAGGAAAGTTTTCTTAAAATTTAAAATCCTCCTTTAATCAACAAATAAGGAAAGATTTCAAATTTTAAACTCTCTTTTAAACATGTAGATGATTTACAAATTAGGAAAGTTTTTACCAAAAATTAAAACCATCCTTTTAAACTACAAATAAGGAAAGAGATTAATCTCTTCTCTTAATCTTTTGTAGAAAGCTATAAAAGGAAATTTTTAATTTTTAAACTCTCTTTTAAAATCATGATATCCACATAAGAAATAATTTTAATAAAAATCCTTTTTAATATTATAGTGGCCGGCCACCTAAGCTTGGGACCCAAGCTTTGGCCGACCACCTACATGGCTCATCCACTTGGTCTTGGCCGGCCCTAGCTTGGGTTCCAAGCTAGCTTGGCCGGCCCCATTGAATGGGTAAGAAGGTGGGTATGCGGTGGGTATAAATCTCTATATACTAGAGGCTACGATAGGGACCGAGAGGAGGAATTGATTTTGGTCTCCCGATAAAATTAAGCATCCCGTGCTCGCCCCGAACACACAACTTAATTTTATCAATAATAATTCATTCCACTAGAGAACTATTATTGAACTACCGCACCAATCCCAAATTACATTTTGGGCTCCTTCTTATCATGAGTGTGTTAGTCTCCTTGTGTTTAAGATAACAAATGTCCACTAATTAAGTAAGTTACTGACAACTCACTTAATTAATAGCTAGCTCCAAGAGTAGTACCACTCAACTTCATCGTCATGTCGGACTAAGTCCACCTGCAGGGTTTAACATGACAATCCTTATGAGCTCCTCTTGGGGACATTCTCAACCTAGATTACTAGGACACAGTTTCCTTCTATAATCAACAACACACACTATAAGCGATATCATTTCCCAACTTATCGGGCTTATTGATTCATCGAACTAAATCTCACACATTGATAAATTAAAGAAATAAATATCAAATATATGTGCTTGTTATTATATTAGGATTAGGAGCACACACTTCCATAATAACTGAGGTCTTTGTTCCTTTATAAAGTTAGTATAAAAGAAACGACCTCTAATGATCCTACTCAATACACTCTTAGTGTACTAGAGTAATTATATAGTTAAGATAAACTAACACCTAATTACACTACGACCTTCCAATGGTTTGTTCCTTTCCATCATGGTCGTGAGCTACTGTTTATAATTTATAAGGTACTGATAACATGATCTTCTGTGTGTGACACCACACACTATGTTATCTAGAATATAAATTAATTGAACAACTACATTTATCACAAATGTAGACATTTGACCAATGTGATTCTTATTTCTAGATAAATGTTTTATACCAAAAGCTAGGCTTTTAGTATACATTCTAACACAACCTTGACTAGAGGGGAATTATATTAACAATCTCCCTAAATGGATGATTGCATCTGGAATCTCCATGTATTGTCAAACATCGAAACCCAAATATCAAGACTAAAGCTTGAGCTAACTCAAGTTTAGTCAACCAGGTCAACCTTGACCTAGGGATATTGCACCAACATTATCTTATATCCATGACTTGTAAGATTAAATTATAAATTGACATACATGCTAGTCTCAACACATTACTATTATTCTTGCATATTAGTATTTGACTAGGAATATATATATATATATATATATATATATATATATATATATATATCAATTCAATCAACTGATATGTTGTAAATTAGAACTTATTTGTGCAATCGACCTCTAGGATTTCGATGTTTAACAATATACTTAAGTTTGGTTAGTTTGACCAAGGGTTGATCCAAACTGGACTTGATGTTTGGAAGAGAGAAGTCTAGTTAGGACTAGATGACTAGTAAAGGTAAGTCCAAACTAAAGGATAGGCAGGTGAGAAGTCTACTGAGTGACTAATTCTAATTGAAGGTTAGGCAAAGTGGAAGTTCTAGTGAGTGAAACCAAACCCTAGTGAGTGAAACTAGGTGGTGGAAGTCCTGGTGAGTGAAGCTGAGCCCTAGTGAGTGAAGCTAGGTGGTGGAAGTCTTGGTGAGTGAAGCGAGACCCTAATGAGTGAAGCTAGGTGGTGAAAGTCCTGGTGAGTGAAGTCGGACCCTAATGAGTGAAGTTAGGTAGTGGAAGTCCTGGTGAGTGAAGCCGGACCCTAGTGAGTGAAGCTAGGTGGTGGAAGTCCTGGTGAGTGAAGTCAGGCAATGGAAGTCCTAGTGAGTGAAGTTGGGTAGCCCTAAAGGAGGTAACCCTAGGTTATATGTGACTAACTGGTTTCCGGTCGATCGCGCACGGTCTACCGGACCAACAAATCTTGGAATCTATTAACACTGTCTTACTTTACTATTTTATCATTATGCTAACTCAGTGTTGCAGGAAAATCCAGCTAGGTCAACGGGCCAATCGGATAGCTAGCTAGCATGAAGTCCAGATAGGTCGACGAGCTGATCGGATGTCTAGCAAGACGGTAAGTTAAGGTAAGTCATTGGAGGGGAGTGACTTGGCGAGGAACCGTTCCTCGTTTGAGGGAATAATAAGCGGCGATCCAACTTAGATCCATTTTGAAAATCTAAGTTGAGATCTTGACTAGATTCTGGTCTTGAGGAGACAGAATCTAATTACTACTCTACTTGTTATATATTGTGCTAACTTTGTTTTGCAGGGAAGTATATTTTTATTCGCCTCGGATAAATTTTTTCTTGCATGAAAAATGTTTTGATGGAAAAAGTGGTCCGGGAGCCCGAAAGGGATCTGGGGTGCCTAGAGTGGTCCGAGCACTTGGAAGTGGTCCGGGCGCCCGGAATGCCCAAGGCTTATCTGGTCGCCAGCATAGAGCGCTCTAATTAGATGAGCTAACATCAGGATCCGAGCACCCGAAAGGGATCTAGGCGCCCGGAACTGCTTATATAAGCAGTGTTCCACCAAGAGCCAAACACAACTTCTTCTATGACTGCTCTCTTGCGCGCTACTCCAAAGACGCTCCTGCAACGCCGCGAAGCTCCTTTGACAGCCTGCAACTGAGTTTCATTTTCCTTGTTATTAGTATTTTGTTATATATAGTTCTAGTACTAAATTGTATAATACTTTTTGTGAATTATTAGTGATTGCCCAACGAAATCACTCTCACATGCGAGCCTTGGAGTAGGAGTTGATGAAGGCTCCGAACCAAGTAAAATTGGTTTGTTAGCATTGCTTCAATTTTTCTCTTCCGTTGCTTACCAGATATAGTTTACAATTTTTGACGATCGCTATTCACCCTCCCCCCCCAAGCAAACTTTACAATACAACAAGTAATATCAGAGCGGGTATCGCTCTGATTTGGTGCAACCACCAATCAGGCAAAGGGGGTGATTTTTTTTCTTTTCGATTTTAAGTTTTTCAATATAATCCAAATTGGTATAATTACTTCTTTGGAAAATTCTTTTCATAGCAAATTAAACTCAACTGGTGCAACACAAATTTAGTCTTAAATTTTTACTTTTTCTCCCACACTACTAAATCCAAGACTAAGTCTTGGGATTCTCTTCCTTATTTCTTTGTGTACAAGAGTTATGGCCCAAATCAAGGGATTCAGCACCGTCGGTCCTCCCCTATTCAACGGTGACGACTTCCCGTATTGGAAGAAGTGAATGGAGGTCTATTTGAAAACCAACTTCGACCAGTGGTTCAACATCACCAGAGGCTATAAGGCTCTAGTCAATAACACCAAAATTTCGATGGACCCGGAACAATGGAATCCGGAGATGAAGAAGAAAGCCCAAATATATTTCAAAGCTCTCAACACCCTCCAGTGTGGGCTAATGAAGGAGAAATTGAACTACGTCGGCCCATATAAAAATGCAAAAGAACTGTGGGACAAGCTCATCGAACTACACGAGAGAACCAGCGATGCAAAGGTAACCAAACGAGACCTCTACTTGAATAAGTTATTTAATATTAAAATGTAGGAAGGAGAATCTGTAAGTCAACTTCATGCGAGGATAAAGGGCATCCTCAATGGGCTTCACACTATTGGCCACCAAATAGAGAACTACGATCTAATAAGGTACGTCCTAAACGCATTTCCTCGAAATGCACTGTGGGCATCCATCGTGGATGCTTACAAGATTTCGAAGAATCTTTCTAAATTAAAACTTGACGAATTATTTTGTGAACTCAAACTATTTGAGCAGACTAACTCAAAATAGGCCGAGAAAGGAATTGTTCTTTTTGCAGGTTCCTCCAAGGAAAAGTCAAGAACCAAGCCTGAATTTGAAGGTGAGTCTGACCAAGACTCAAAAGATGAAGAATACCTGGTGAACTTGGTAAAAAAAATGTTCACTAGGAGAAAGAAGAACTTCAACAGAAATGACTTGTAGAAGATCAACTCAACTAACGACCCAAAAATGTGACCTGCTTTAGATGCAATAAAAAGGGTTACTACAAGAACGAGTGCTAAAAGCTGAAGAATGACAAAAACAAAACAACCAAGAAGAAAGCACTCAAGGTGATGTGGGACGAATCATTAGATGAATCAAATGCCGAAGATCAGAAGCACCGAAGCTACCTCGTGCTGATGGCTCGCGAATCAGAATCAGAGGATGAATTGGAAGACAGGTCCGAACTCGAATCAAGCCACGAGTCTATACTCGTTTCTGAAGGTTCTGATGAGGTATACTTTAATTTAAGCAAAAAGTTTTTTAAAGTCATCATATGCTTAAATATAAAATTAACTGAAAATGAAAATCAAAATAAAATGCTCCTTGAGGAAAATCAAGACCTCAAGGAACAAATTGAAAATTCTAATCCAAATCAAGTTGTAAAACTTGAGGAGGAAAACTCAACATTAAAAATTGAAATAAACAAACTTAAAGGGATATTATAAAACTTTACAACTAGATCTAAAAACTTGGATTTAATTCTAAAAAAAATCAAAAAGGTGTATACAACAAATCTGGACTTGGATACAAGTCCAGCTCAATAAATAAATTATTTGTCACTTGTAACTCAAAACAAAACACAAACTAAAGCTTGGGTTCCAAAAGCGTGTCTAACCAAGCAAGTAAGAATTAACTGTTGGTGCAATCATGCCCTGGAAGTTTCAATGTGTTGACAATTATTTAAGTTTAGATTAATACGTTGGATCTAACATATATTGGGAGTTTGCAGGAGAAGTTCTTGCAGGTTAGAAGATCGGATGTAAGGCAAGAGAATTCCAAGAAGGTCAAGGACCATATTCTTGGCAAAAGAAGTCCTTGCAGGTCAGAAGATCGGATGTAAGGCAAGAGAAGTCCAAGAAGGTTAAGGACCGGATTCTTGGCAAGAGAAGCCCATGCAGGTCAGAAGGCTGGATGCAAGGCAAGAAAGTCCAGGGGAATAGGCGTTCATCTGGCACGAGGTATTTATTAAAAGAAATATGTGTTAATCCACTTGCTATTAATCAGGAAACCAGCAATCGATTTACCAAGCGATTGAGACGCATGACTGTGAAACAGAGAGTTCCTAGATCGATCAGCCGATACATTGGAAGAAAACCAATCGATCGATCGATCGATTGACCAAGCTTCTGCGTGAAGCACAGAACGCTCCTGGATCGATCAGCCGATCGATTAGAGTAAACCAATTGATCGGCCAATCGATTGGTGAAGCTTCTGCGTGAAGCACAGAACACTCTTGGATCGATCAACCGATCGATTGATGAAGCTTCTGCACGAAGCATAGAATACTCCTGGATCGATCATCCGATCGATTGGAGGTATTCAATCGATTGGCTGATCGATTCACGAAGTTTCTGCATTTCTGCACTAGAGCACAGTGCGTCTAAATCGATATGTTGATCGATTGATGAATTCAATCGATTGAGAATGTTGTCCCAATCGATTGAGAATGTTGTCCCAATCGATTAAGGTTCGAACCAAATGATCTACACCGTTGATCTTGACATGATGGCGCTCAACGGATACTTTTGAATCGATTAGAGACTAACCCAATCGATTTACGACGATGATCATGTGAGAAACAGCTATGTTTGAAGACATTTAAAAAGCTGGTAAAGGGGCAACGAAACATCTCTCCCGCAGAAATACACCGTTCTATTGCTCTCAAGTGTAAAAAGATCTCTCAAGTTCTAAAGATCTCTCAAGTGCTCAAGTTCAAGCTCTCCTTCTTGCCATTGTACTCTACAAAGAAGAAGCTATTCCAAGTTTGTAATCATCCTCTTCTTCTTCCTTGTAGTGGTTTTGAGCTTTTTCCTTTGGAGAGAGAGAGTTGTAAATCTTGTAAGGTTTCTCCACCTTTGATGTAATTCCGAGAAGGAGAAGTTCTATAGTGGAAGAGTAACGGTGGTGTGGATCTTTGGACTAGTCACCTTCTTGAGGAGGTGGATACCAAGTAAATACAAGAGTTAGCATTATCTTCAAGTTTCCCCGCGCAAAGTCAAGTCAAAGAAGAAATCGAAGTGAGTCATTCACCCCCCTAGCTCAACCAGTCCTAACAAGTGGTATCAGAGCAATGTTGCTTTTGAGAATTCATCACCAAGAAAGCACACGTTAAGAGCTACAAGGTGTCATTGAAAGAGGGGCATAATACTTCACGACCACCATTCTATGAAGGCAACAACTTTGCTTATTGGAAGAACCACATGGAGCACTATCTCATGACCGAAATTGATATGTGGTTCTCAATCATGGAGGGATTCACGGCGCCAACCGAGAATGGAAAAATACTTGAATCATCAAGGTGGATCGTTGAACAAAAGATGAAGGCTCAAGCAAATGCTAAGGCGATTGTGACTTTTCAGTGTGGGTTGAACTCGGAGCAACTCAACAAGGTTGGACTATTCAAGAGTGCCGAGGATTTATGGGATAAGCTCATTGAGATAAATGAAGGCACCAAGGATTCAAGAATTGCAAAGAAAGATCTCTTAATAAATCAACTTCAGAATTTCACAATGAAGGATGGAGAAACGGTAAGTTCACTACATGGGAGATTCAAGGAACTCCTAAATGGTCTCCATTCAGTTGGAGAAAGTGTGGAGAACTGGGATCTCATAAGGTATGCACTAAAATCTTTCCCAAGAAATTCATTATGGTCATCCATGTTAGATGCCTATAAAATTTCAAGGGATTTGTTAAAAGTAAAATTAGATAAATTATTTTGTGAACTTGAATTGCATGAGCAAGCTAACACAAGCCACAAAGAGAAAGGTATAACATTGGTTGCAGGTGAAAAGAGCAAAAAGAAGCACAAGGAAAAGAAGAAGGAGAAGAAGGAGTCATCTTCAGAATCTGAGCCAGACGGTGATAGTGATAGTGATGAAGAGCTATCATCAAGTGAAATGACAAATTTGTTCGAAGAATGATGAGACGTTCAAGGAATTTTGACAAGAAGGATGTCAAGAAGATCTTCAATGATGACAAGAGAAAAGGTAAATCTCTTGTGGATTCAAAGACTAAGACTGATATAATTTGCTATGAATGCAAGAAAAAGGGGCACTACAAAATGGAGTGTCCAAAATTGAAGAAGCAATAAGAAAAAATCAAGAAAAAGAAGAAGGCTTTGAAAGCCACATGGGATGACTCATCTTCAAGTTCATCGGAAGAAGATGAAAGGAAGAGCTCAAGGCACATGGGACTCATGACCTTAAGTCATGTAGAAGATAGTGAAGATGAAGATAGTCATGGAGAGGATGTGGAATCTTCAAGTGAGTCATCATCTAGTGATGATGAGGTAATTTCTCCCAATCTTGATAAGATATATGCCACCATTGCATGTTTAACTAATGCACTAGCTAAATCAAAAGGCAAGGTTAAAAAGTTGCAAAATGAACTGAAATCACTTAACAATAAAATTGTGTCATGTGAAACTTGCATGCTTCATGAAAATGACATGAATGGATTTGATGATATTAAAAATGAGAATGCATCTTTGAAATTACAAGTTGATGATCTTAGAAGTGCTTTAGAAAGTTTACTTCAAGCTCTAAATATTTGGACATGATTCTAGGAGCTCAAAGGGTTGTGTACAACAAAGCGGGTTTAGGCTTTAAATCACAATATAAATAAATTAAATTCATGTCTCTAGTTAGTAGAACTCATGCTTCAAGGGTTAAGACTGTGCAAGCTTGGGTACCCAAGAAATTTGTTGTTGATGTTACTAGACCCAAAGTTTGGATACCAAAACATTTGGTTTATCATGTTTAAACAGACATGCGCCGAGAGGGAGCATCCAACAACATGGTTCGTAGATAGTGGATGCTCTAGGCACATGACGGGAGACTTTTCATAATTCTCATCATTCAGACACAAAAGTAAAGGTAATATTTCCTTTGGTAATAGTGGTGAATTAAAAGTTATGAGAATAGGAGATATTAAAATTTCTGACAAATTTGTGATAAAAATGTGTTATTAGTGAAAGGCATGGTCTTTAATCTTTTAAGTGTTAGTCAACCATGTGATTCGGGTTATGGAGTTGAGTTTAACTCATCTCAATGCCTAATCAAGCATAGTGAACTAAACACCATTATCCTCATAGGTCATAGAAGAGAAAATATTTATCAAGTTGAGTCATTTGGTACTACTAATATGTTTGCTAAGTGCCTCATGTCTAAAGAAGAGGATACTTGGCTTTGGCACTGGAGACTTGCTCACACCAACATGCGGAATATCAAAAGACTTTCAAAAAAAGAGTTGGTGCAAGGATTGTCAAAGTTGAAGTTTCAAAAAGACAAAATGTGTGATGCATGTCAAATGGGTAAGCAAACCAAAGTTACCCATAAAGGTAAAAACGTTGTAAGTACCTCAAATGCTTTGGAGCTTATTCACATGAATTTGTTTGATAGTAGTAGATATAATTTCTTTAAATGGTAGTAGGTATTTCTTTGTGATTGTGAATGATTACACTAGATATACATGAGTGTTCTTGAAACATAAGGAACAAACTCTAGATACCTTGATTGCTTTTTGTAAAAGGGTAGAAAATGAAAAGAATCATAAGATAAACAAAATAAGAAGTGATCATGGAGGTGAAATTGAAAATAATAGGTTCACAAGTTTTTATATGGAAAAAGGTTATAAACATGAATTTTCCACACCTAGGACTCCTAAAAAAAATGGAGTTGTTGAGAGGAAAAATAGGGTTTTGCAAGAGGCTGCTAGGAGTATGTTAAATGAATATTCACTTCATAGTTTCCTATGGGCTGAAACAATTAATTTGACTTGATATGTACAAAATCGAACTTTAATACATAGGTTTCTAGGAAAAACACTTCATGAGTTGTGGTTTGGTAAACCACCTACAATTAAGCATCTTAGAGTATTTGGATGTAAAGTTTATATTCTAAACACCAAAGATCATTTGGAAAAAATCTCCACTAAGGCCGATGAGGGCATTCTTATAGGTTACTCAAGTCATAGCAAGGCATATCGAATTTACAACAAAAGATCTAAATTAGTTGAAGAATCATTAAATGTTGTATTTGAAGAAAATATTCCTTCGAACCCTATAAGAACAAACGATGAAGAACTACAATTTGAGTTAGAGAAATTAACACTAAACGAAGGAAATGATCAAGGGGGAGAAAACTAAGAGAGTGATGGTGAGAAAATTGAAACTTTACCACTTGAACTCAAAATTGTAACAAATCAAGAATCAAGACCTACTAAGATTCATGTAAATCACCCCTTAGATCAAGTAGTAGGAGACATCACTCAAGGAGTGAGAACTTGATCTTACTTTAGAAATGAAGGAAGTCAAGTAGCCCTAATCTCTCAAATAGAGCCAAAAATCATTGATGATGTCTTGCTTGATTTAGATTGGATTTTAGCAATGCAAGATGAACTATATCAATTTGAGAGAAGTTAATTCTGAGATTTAGTTCCTAGGCTTAACAACAAATCAATTATTGATACAAAATGGATCTTTAGAAACAAACTTGATGATTAGGGGATGATTGTGAGAAACAAAGCTAGATTAGTTGCTAGAGGTTTAAATCAAGTAGAATGGTTAGATTATGATGAAACTTATGCATCTGTAGCAAGATTGGAGTCTATTAGGATGATGTTGGCCTTTGCCGCCCACAAGGGGTTCAAGTTGTACCAAATGAATGTAAAATCAGTATGTTGGTGCAGGAAGCATCCGACGATCGAACCTAAGTTTTGATAATGGCAAAGGGATTCAAAGTTAAGATTCTCTGTTATCTAACATGTCTACTTGAGGATTTCAAGAAAGTCCTAGCTGCGGTTAGGCAAAGGGAAAACCCTAGGGGGCGGTAACCCTAGGTCATAGGGGGTGGTAACCCTATGCGGAAAGTCTTGGCAGGTCGATGGCTTCAGGCAAAAGTCCTAGGGGGTGGTAACCCTAGGTGGAAAGTCCTGGTGTCGCGAACCAGGTGAAAGACTGGACTAGCCGGGGAAGCGGATGTCCAGCAGAAAGTCCGGAAGCATCGAGTGCTGAGCAAAAGTCCAGTCGATCTGGAGGATCGACTGGCAACAGGTAAATCTCCTGAGTGGAGTAGGTGAGGACGCGTTCCCCGTAGAGGGAACAGTAGGCGTCGGGTCGACCTAGGGTTTTCGGTCGGAAACCCGAAGTCAGACTCGGACAGTCCGGAGACTGTCTATACTTCATTTATCATGTTTATTGTGCTAACTTTGTGTTGCAGGATATTGTTTGGGACTAACGTATCTTGCAGGTGCAAAGGAGCAACCTAAAGCCTCGGATGAACAGTGTCCGAGGCGCCTCCATGGAGCTTGGGAGCTGGCTGCGAAAGTTCATCGAAGGCGCCTTGAAGGGAGTATAAGGCGCCTTGGAAGGCGCCTTGAGCAGGGTATAAGGCGCCTCCAAGGGATGAAGTTCGACCAGTTCAGATCTGATCCACGCGGAAGACTAGGCAGCATGGAGGCGCCTTGAACAGCCTTCAAGGCGCCTTGAACACCCTTTATAAGGGGGTTTCGACCAGCATCTCAATCAATCAAGTTCTGAGCTTTCCTTCTTCAACGTGCTGCTAACAAAGTCATTCCGAAGTGCTGTTGCAACATTCCGACGACCCGGAGCTTCGTTTTTCTCTTCTTTAAGTTGTCGGTACAAAGTTATTCTAATTGTTGTTACATTTTGTAATCTGTAATTCTTATCGAGCTTATAGTTGTTGCCCACCGGAAGCGATCAAGGATCGCGGGCCTTCGAGTAGGAGTCGCCTTAGGCTCCGAACGAAGTAAATCCCTTTGTGTCTTTGTGTTTATTTTATTCCGCTGCATTTTAATTACTCTGATAGTTTTCCGATAATCGAACAAATAGCCACGAGCGCTATTTACCCCCTCCCCCTCTAGCGCGTCTCGATCCTACAATTGGTATCAGAGCGGGGTCGCTTTGAACTGGTGCAACCACCATTCCAGCATTTTTCGTGGCTTTGTCGTTTATATAGGTTAAAAATATAACCTTACGCCTTTTGTTTTTTTTCCCTCCAAAACTGTTTTTGAAAAATTAATTTTCATCTTTTCACCATTGGTTGGAATTAGCGAAATATTGCATTTTCAAAAATTTGTAGTAATATTTTTTTAATATTATTTTAATAATATTTTATTATTTTTTTCTCAAAATTCCTGAATTACTATTTTTATTTCTCTCCCGCACTACTAATCCAAGACTAAGTCTTGGAACAAGTTTTATTGTGTTTATTTTGTGAGATCGTCTTTTTAAAAATGACCCATCAAGAAGGCTACAATACTGCTCGCCCACCGCTCTTCTCCGGAGATGATTTCGGAGATTGGAAGGGTCGGATGGAGGCGTATCTCCAGACTCACTTTGAAGTCTGGATGATCGTCAAAATCGGGCTTCAACTGCCAACTGACGGCGCCGGCAAGCCACTACCATACGAGAACTGGGACGCGAACCTTATCAAAAAGGTAGAAGCAAACGCAAAAGCAACGTATACACTTCAGTGTGGCTTAACGAATAAGGAGCTGAATCGCACCGGCCAATTCTCAAGTGCCAAGGAGCTGTGGGAGAATCTGATTGACCTACACGAAGGTATTCCTGATACGAAAATAGGTAAGCATGTTTTAATAAATAAATTATTTGAGCAGACTAATACTATTCCGGCCGAGGAAGGTGTTGCGTTATTTGCAGGAACAAGCAAGACGAAGAAAGCACTGAAGGCAACATGGTCCGAGTCATCAGATGAATCCGAATCGGACGAAGAAGAGCAAACGAGCCTTCTCGCTCTACCAGTACTAGCGAACATTATCGACACCGAGTCTGAGTTAGAATTCGAAACGGAGAGCGAGTCAGAAATAGAGTCCGAGCGAAGCCACGAATCCGCATTCGTTTCCGAATGACCTAACCCCACTGTAAGTGCCTTACTCGCCGAAACTCAATTAGACGATTTAAAAAATATAGTCCCTTACTTGCTAAAAAAGTTGGCTAAATCCAACGTCCGGGTTAAGTCGCTCCAAAAGGAGGTAACAACCCTTAAGGAAGCGACTGACTCGAGCTCTTTAACTGAGTCAGGTCAAATTGAAAGTTCAACTCAAGTCCAACAACTTGAGGAAGAAAATTCCAATTTGAAAGCTCAAATTAAAGAACTCAAGGACACGTTGGAACGGTTCACCTTGGGCTCCAAGAATCTGGATCTAATTCTTGGAAAACAGCGAGCCGTTTACAATAAAACTGGACTTGGATTTAAAACTAAAATAAAATACAAATCATACTTATCGCTAGTTAATAGAAATAATAGAAAAATTCTCCAAGCATGGGTACCAAAATCCAACTTGGTTAATCAAGTTGGAACTGGTCACTATTGGGTCCCCAAGGATCAAGTCTATTACCTTGACAGACCATATCGAGGCTATGATCTAGGGGGAGCTAATAGAAAAACAATATTAAGAACATAATTCAAATTCAAATTCAAAATTCAATTAAAAATTTGAAATTAAATTAAATTCGAAATTCAATTCAAAATTAAAAGTAAATTTCAACTTAAGTTAAATAAAAATAGATGGAGGATCCAGACTCGTTGGCACCCCCAACTGAACTACCCGACAGGGTAACCCAACTTAATCTACCCGAAATGGGTAAACAAGAGTAGACTACCCGACAGGGTAATTAAGGTTAGATCAAAATGGGCTAGGTTTAACTTGACCCACAATACTGGTGAAATTTTTGGATGATAGTACGTTAGGGAAGCTTGGGCATCGCATGTCTAGGAAGATATGGCTTCGACCTGGTGCATTTGGCCAAGTGGAACTGACCGAAGCTACCCTTAAATGGATCCTAACTAGTTAGACCAAGGTTTAGTATTAAGTTCAATGGGTAGGACTATTTGGAAAACCTCGAAGGCATGGTTACTTTAATGAGTTCCTCGTGACTCACCATAGCCCAGAAGTTTATCCAAAGAATGCTTACTTGTTGAACCCAAACCTAAACCTGAATCTAACACAAAGTTAAACCAAACCCTTAAATAGAACCTCAATTCATCTCACAACAATTATAGGATTCCCTGATTGAAAATTTAGATCGGGTGAGATGACTAAGTAATTAAAATCAAACTGATAATTAATTCAAAACTCAAAATTTTTTTAAAATTTATTTGAAAAATCTTTTCAAAATGAATTTCAAAATTATTTAAAAATCTTTTCAAAATGAATTTCAAAATTATTTTAAACTCAATTTCAAAAATATTTCAAAATTATTTTAAAGTTAATTTGAAAATCTTTCAAAATTATTTTAAACTCAATTTCAAAAATATTTCAAAATTATTTTAAACTCAATTTCAAAAATCTTTCAAAATTATTTTAAACTTAATTTCAAAATATTTCAAAATTATTTTAAACTCAATTTCAAAATCTTTCAAAATTATTTTAAACTTAATTTCAAAATCTTTCAAAATTATTTTAAACTCAATTTCAAAATCTTTTCAAAATTATTTTAATAATCTTTTAAACTTGACTTCAAAATTATTTTAAAAATCCTTTTAAAAATACTTTTAAAAATCATTTCAAAATACTTTTAAAAATCATTTCAAAATACTTTTAAAAATCATTTCAAAATTCTTTTAAAATATTATTTCAAAAATACTTTTAAAAATCATTTCAAAATTCTTTTAAAATATTATTTCAAAAATTCTTTTAAAAAATCATTTCAAAATTCTTTTAAAAATCATTTCAAAATTCTTTTAAAATATTATTTCAAAAATTCTTTTAAAAAATCATTTCAAAATTCTTTTAAAAATCATTTCAAAATTCTTTCAAAATATTATTTCAAAAATACTTTTAAAAATCGTTTCAAAATCCTTTGAAAAATATTTGAAAAACTAGTTTCAAAATCCTTTGAAAAATACTTGAAAAACTTATTTAAAAAATCCTTTGAAAAATACTTGAAAAACTAACTTGAAAATCTTGCTCCCCTAAATTTACGAGACTTACAAGAATATGGAATTAGCCCTGAAGGAAATGGAGATTTGAAGCTTGAGCATGCTCATACTTTAGGGCTCTGATACCTGAACAAAACAATCTGGATAACTTAAAATCTATTTAACCTCATGCTTGGACTTAAAGACCAACTAAAATAAATAACCTAAATTAAACATTTAGTCACTCCCTCTTTGTCCAAAAAAAAAAAAAGGAAAGAAAAAATAACAAATTCTTACTCCTATCTTTTCAAAATTAAGTTTTAACGCTAAGCCCCTTTTAAACTGAACCTACATTCTCAAAATTCATTGTTTGCAAAAGGCTTAGCTAAAGTGACTCATATCGCAACCTTCAAACTGTGTCAAACTTAGCCACCTTATAAATTTTAACTCTAAATGCTAAAATACTTTTCTAAGTTAAAAGTATTAAAAAGCATATTTCTTTACTTGCATTTACTTGCAAAATTTAACTCATGGCTTTCAAAAGACTTTTGCTAAGTAAATTGAGACTTCAAATTTCTTTACAAACAATTTAGCTCCAAAATTTTTTAAAAAAAATCTAGCTAAGTTTTTTTAACTTTAGTTAGGTATGTCTTTCTAAATACAACTAAGTCTCAAAAGTGGCTAAAGGCATCATTCGAAATCATCCATATATTAGCCCTTTAAACTTAGGTGAAAAATATTCCGTTTAACTAAGTTTCACAAGCCTTCTTCTTCCTTCTCTCAAAAAGATTGTTTTCTTAAAATCTTAAAACTTGCTTTCAACTGATTTTTGATATATGGCAAAGGGGGAGAGTAGAAGAAAATTCAAAGAATTAAAGAAAATTGAAAGAAATTCAAATTTTAAAAAGTGAGCTTTTATTAAGGGGGAGTCTTTATATTAAGGGGGAGCTCTGCACTTAATTTAGCTCTGCACTTAACTATCATTATGCTTGTATTTTCATACTTATCTTTTAATGGCATTATTTTCTTAACTTTGAATTTTTGTTGCCATAATCAAAAAGGGGGAGATTGTTGGTGCAGGAAGCATCCGACGATCGAACCTAAGTTTTGATAATGGCAAAGGGATTCAAAGTTAAGATTCTCTGTTATCTAACATGTCTACTTGAGGATTTCAAGAAAGTCCTAGCTGCGGTTAGGCAAAGGGAAAACCCTAGGGGGCGGTAATCCTAGGTCATAGGGGGTGGTAACCCTATGCGGAAAGTCTTGGCAGGTCGATGGCTTCAGGCAAAAGTCCTAAGGGGTGGTAACCCTAGGTGGAAAGTCCTGGTGTCGCGAACCAGGTGAAAGACTGGACTAGCCGAGAAAGCGGATGTCCAGCAGAAAGTCCGGAAGCATCGAGTGCTGAGCAAAAGTCCAGTCGATCTGGAGGATCGACTGGCAACAGGTAAATCTCCTGAGTGGAGTAGGTGAGGACGCGTTCCCCGTAGAGGGAACAGTAGGCGTCAGGTCGACCTAGGGTTTCCGGTCGGAAACCCGAAGTCAGACTCGGACAGTCCGGAGACTGTCTATACTTCATTTATCATGTTTATTGTGCTAACTTTGTGTTGCAGGATATTGTTTGGGACTAACGTATCTTGCAGGTGCAAAGGAGCAACCTAAAGCCTCGGATGAACAGTGTCCGAGGCGCCTCCATGGAGCTTGGAGGCGCCTCGGGTGCAAAAGCTGAGCTGGCTGCGAAAGTTCATCGAAGGCGCCTTGAAGGGAGTATAAGGCGCCTTGGAAGGCGCCTTGAGCAGGGTATAAGGCGCCTCCAAGGGATGAAGTTCGACCAGTTCAGATCTGATCCACGCGGAAGACTAGGCAGCATGGAGGCGCCTTGAACAGCCTTCAAGGCGCCTTGAACACCCTTTATAAGGGGGTTTCGACCAGCATCTCAATCAATCAAGTTCTGAGCTTTCCTTCTTCAACGTGCTGCTAACAAAGTCATTCCGAAGTGCTGTTGCAACATTCCGACGACCCGGAGCTTCGTTTTTCTCTTCTTTAAGTTGTCGGTACAAAGTTATTCTAATTGCTGTTACATTTTGTAATCTGTAATTCTTATCGAGCTTATAGTTGTTGCCCACCGGAAGCGATCAAGGATCGCGGGCCTTCGAGTAGGAGTCGCCTTAGGCTCCGAACGAAGTAAATCCCTTTGTGTCTTTGTGTTTATTTTATTCCGCTGCATTTTAATTACTCTGATAGTTTTCCGATAATCGAACAAATAGCCACGAGCGCTATTCACCCCCCCCTCTAGCGCGTCTCCATCCTACACAGTATTTTTAAATGGTGTTATAAAAGAAGAGGTATATGTTAAGCAACCGCCGGGGTTTGAAAATTTGGAGTGCCCAAACCATGTATATAAACTTAAAAAGACCTTATATGGACTAAAACAAGCTCCCCGGGCTTGGTATGAACGATTGTCAACATTTCTAGTATCAAAAGAGTTTCATAGAGGGAAAATTGATCCCACATTATTTTTGAAAAATAGTGGTAGTGATATGTTTGTGGCCCAAGTATATGTAGATGACATTATTTGTGGTTCCACAAATAAAGATTTTTTAAATGAGTTCATTAATCACATGGAGAGTGAGTTTGGTTGGCGAGTTGACATTTTTCTTAGGTTTACAAATTAAGCAAACCAAAGAGGGGATTTACATTCATCAATCTAAATATGCCAAAGAGCTATTTAAGAAGTTTGGAATGAAAAATACAAAAGATATATCTACTTCCATGGCCCCTAATACTAAATTAGATAAAGATCTTGAGGGGAAAGAGGTTGACTCTAAGGTGTATTATAGTGCTATAGGAAGTCTTCTTTATCTCATGGCTAGTAGACCCGATATACTTTTTGTCGTGGGTATATGTTCAAGGTATCAATTTTGTGACAATGAGTCACATTTGAATGTTGTTAAGCGAATTCTTCGATATCTCAAGGTAACTCAAAATGTTGGCCTTTGGTATCCTCGAACTGAAACTTTTGACCTAGTGAGATATACAGATTCCATTTATGCCGAATGCAAATTAGATCACAAAAGTACTAGTGGTGGTTGTTAATTTCTAGGATCCTTTCTAGTAAGTTGGTCAAGTAGGAAACAACATTGTGTAACTCTCTCCACAATCGAAGCGGAATATATTGTCATGGGAGAGTGTGTATCATAATTATTGTGGATGCCCCATACTCTAGAGGACTATCAACTTACCTATAACAATGTTCGAATTCTTTGTGATAATGTGACTACAATCAACCTGACAAAAAATCTCATCCATCATTCAAGAACAAAACACATAAAGGTTAAGCATCATTTTATCCGTGATCATGTAACTCGAGGTGGCATTGTTCTAAATTATATTGGGTCAAAATCAAACTTAGCCGATATCATCACTGAACCTCTTCCCAAGTTGAATTTAGTTTTCTTATAAGGGAATTGGGAATGTGTTGTATTGCTTAAATCATATCCTCCATGATCACTTCAAAGGTAAAGTTCTCTTAACCTTAATTTTACCTCTCACAAAAACATAGAATTGTTCTCTTGATAATGTTTAGATGGGGGTGAGAGGTTAGAGACAATTCTCTTGGTCATAATGCTTGTTATGATGCATTATTTTGGTTAAGAAAATTAGATTTCATATGAAACATTCATTTGTTCAATCATAGGGAAAGCAATTGTACAAATCATGTGTATTTAGCCCAAAGATTATGATTAGAAATTTTTATTTTGAAATACATATCAAACTCATTTTTGAAAAACCCTGTTGAAGTTTGTGTTTGGATAAGAGTTACTATTACATAGTTAGAACTTACAAAAATTATTGAAGTTTTTGACGATTTTCAATTACGTGTCAATCTTCGAAAGCAAGGACCATTTTCATCAAAACTTATTTTTCCCTGATAATAGAATACATACGTAGTGTCTACCCAACATTTCATGATTTTTGGATTAGTGTATAATTAGTTGTGCATTTCTGAAACTCGGCTCTGAAACTACTCATAACTACAGCGTTATCAGAAATCCCAATCGATTGGTCAATCGATTGGGAAGCTCGCATTTCACCCACAGAGCGTCACTGAATCAATCACTGGATCGATTCAGCAAGTATCAATCAATCGGTGGATCGATTGAGATGCATGCCCGAATCGCACAGAAACTTCGTTAATCGATTGATCAATCGATTCACTTGCTCTCAAACGATCGGGCGATCGATTGGGGAATTCAAAATCCAACTTAAAACATTGTTGACCTAAATCTCCTCTCATTTCAAACCATCTCTCCTTCGACTCGTCCTGTGCCCTAATTTGGGCGATTTCCCCGGCGATTCTCCCAACCTCGTCGGCCGTCTTCTCCAACGGTCTTCTCCGACACTGAGTGCTCTTCTCTTCCTCTCCTACTTCTGCTCTCCTCCTCTCAGTGAATGGGGCTCGCGGACCACTGTCTTCCTCGTCTCCTCATTGCAGAACTCACACGCCTGGTATTGGAATCCTAACCTTAAGTAACTCCTACACTTTTTCTTTACTTTCTCTCTAGACTTTGCTTCTATAATCTGAGTGTTGCTAATCTTGCTGTGTTTTTGGTGCATTTCATTCATGCATCATATGCACGACATTTCATTCTTTGCATTGTGTTGTCTGCGGTATTGCGCATTTCATTTCATTCCTCATCGTTTAGGAAGAAACAAAAGGTCAGTGAGTCGGGTGAGGGTTCATCTCGATTGCAATCTCACCCTCAACCTCCCACTGATCAGCATTTTCCGAATGCTACCTTGCAGCAAGTTTTTAACTGAAACACCTTCAAACTGATCCCTCCTCGGTCCATTGATCATAAATTTTATCATGATTCCTGTTTTGAAGTGTTCTCCTTAATTGAACATTACCAGCTTTCCTCCATTGTCTACTGTAAAAGAAGTGTTAATGTCGGGCTTGTCTCTGAGTTCTATAATAACATGCATACATCCGATGGAGTTCTTTACCGTACTCGTGTCGCCAAACGTAGGTTGGATTTTTCTTATCAAATCCTTCAATAGATTTTGGGGTGTCAACCGTCGATGAATGAGTTCATGATTTACCCTACCTTACCTGATCTCCTGCCTCCACCATTCGAGCATATCACCATTGATTCCATGCATCAGAGTCTCTTTGGCCGTCCCAGTCTAGATGGTCCAAATATACTTATTACCACTTTCTCCTCCCTTGAATTATCTGCCCGGGACAATGCATTATTCAAAATCGTTATTAACTTTCTTTCGCGTATTGTCTCCCGTGCCTTAGCCCTCATCAGACCCTCTCACATGTTTTAGTTGTACGCCATGCAGCACCGCCTTGATGTCAACATTGCTTTGAACATCTTTCACTACATCATCCATTTCACTTTGCCTGTGCAGCAGGCAGTTCATATGTCTTTTGGCAACATCATTATTGACTGGTTAAAGTCCATGTATATAGATGTATCCCGAGGAAAGCTAGAGCATATGACCATCTCGTATTCCCGCATCTCTGCACAGTCTTTCACTAAGACTGGTATTGAGGCTAGGGCGGATGGCATATGATGGATTGACCGGCGTGCCCTTGGTGAGGGACCGCGAGATCAACCTCTAGGGGGTAGGATAGGCGCCAGCTCCGGAGGCTGCTGATCCTGAGGCGGATATTGAGGCACCTGCTTCTCCTAGTCCTGTTGTGGCTGCTCAAATTCAGACACTTGAGGAGACCGTGGACACTCGCTTTGAGGAGTTGTCCATGGCTAGTACTGAGATACGTGCCAAGGTTGCCACCTTGCGGATGAGCGTTGATTCTCAGACCGAGCTAGTGTGATCTTGGATATCAGGTCACTCTCCTCGGCCTCCCCCTCCAGCAGGTGATGTGCCACCTACTTTTGATGCTTCCAGAAGTCCTGCTGCTCCGGCTGATGCTGTTGATCCTCTTGAGGGTGACATGATTGAGTTTTCTGTTTCATTATGACTTCTAGTATCACCTTCCTGTATGGATAGTTTTTTTTGTTTGACTCATAGTCTATGGTGTGCATCTTAGACACTATTTCGTGTGTTGTATCTATGATATGTCATCTTGATGGACATATGTTTTGTGGTGCTAGTGTTTTTAATTTTGTTATCATAGTGTTTTAGTTTGCATGATATGTGGGGGCATACCCTATTGTCTTTTGGTTTAGGAGAGTACCCCTCGACTATATTGTTGGTGCGGTTAGTACTAACGGTCTAACTCAGATTTTGATGAATGACAAAGTAGGTTAAGTTAGTTTCGTTGTGATCTAACACTTTGACTAAGTGTGCAGGAGAAGCCCAGCTAGGTCGACGGGTCAACCGGATAGCTGGCACGAAGCCCAACTAGGTCGACGGGCCGACCGGATAGCTGGCAGAGGTCCAGCCAAGTCGACGGGCTGACCGGATCTCTGGCACGAAGTCCAGTTAGGTCGACCGGCTGATCGGATAACTGGCACGAAGTCCAGACGAGTCGACGGGTTGACTAGGCGTCTGGTAAGTAAGTTAAGGTAAGTCACTAGAGGGGAGTGACTTGGTGAGGACGTGTTCCTAGTTAGGGAACTTAGGCGTCGATCCAACTTAGATCCATTTCGGAAGTCTAAGTTGAGATCATGACTAGATTCTGGTCTTGGTGAGACAGAATCTAATTATTACTCTGCTCTATTATATTTGTGCTAACTTTTGTTAAGCAGGGCAGTTTAACTTTTATTTTACCTCGGACTAACATTTTCTTGCAGGAAAAGGAATTTCTAGAAAATGGTGGTCCGGACGCCCAGAAGGCAAAACTCTATCCCGTCGCAACGAGGAGCGCGCTGATTGGCCGAGCCTACGTCACGGTCCCGGCGCCCGGAAGGGATCCGGGTGCCCGGAGTACTTCTATAAAAGAAGGCCTCCACCAGAGCTGAAAAACACAATTGCTCAATTATGCTCTACTCCTGCGACGCAAAGACGCTTCTTCGACAGCTTACAGCTCAAGTTCTTTTTACTGTTGTCGGTATTTTCTTTTTTAATAGTTCCTGTACTTACTATTGTAATCCTATTTATTAACTATTAGTAATTGTCCAACGAAAGTACTCGACGAGTGCAGGCCTTGGAGTAGGAGTCGACGAAGGCTCCGAACCAAGTAAACGGATTTGTGTTAGCGCTGTGATTTTCATTTTTCCGCTGCATACTCGCTACAAATTTTTCGATCGTTATTCACCTCCCCCCCCCTCTAGCGACTTCCACGATCCAACAAGTAGTATCAGAGTACGTACCGCTCTGATTTACTGTAACCACCAATCAGAAAAGGGGGTGAAATTATTTTTCCTTTTTTTCTCGATTTTAAGTTTGATGATATAATCCAAACTGGTATCATTACCTTTTTGAAAAAGAATTCGTAGCAATTAAGCTGAACTGGTGCAACACCAATTCAGTTTTATTTTATTTTTTTAATTTAATCCCACACTACTAATCCAAGACCAAGTCTTGGAATTTTTTATTGTTTACTTGTGTGCAAGAATGTCTCAAATCGAAGGTTTCAGCACAGTTCGTCCACCTCTGTTTAATGATGACGGCTTCCCCTACTGGAAAAAATAAATGGAGGTATACTTAAAGACCGACTTCGACCAGTGGTTCAACGTCACCCGTGGCTACAAGGCGTCTGTCGACAACTTCGGAAATCCACTGGACCTGGAATAGTGGACTCTGGACATGAAGAAAAAAACCCAAACAGACTTCAAAGCACTCAACACACTGCAATGCGGGCTAACGAAGGAAGAGCTGAACCGAGTATGCCCGCACCAGAATGCGAAGGAACTATGGGACAAGTTCGTCGAACTTCACGAGGGAACCAGCGACGCCAAGATAGCCAAACGAGACCTTCTTTTAAATAAATTGTTTAATATTAAAATGCAGGAAGGAGAATCCGCAAGTCAACTCCACGCGAGGATCAAAGACATTCTCAACGGACTTTACACTATCGACCACCAGATGGAGAATCACGATTTAATTAGGTACGCTCTAAACGCATTTCCTCGAAATGCATTATTGGCATCCATCGTGGATGCCTACAAGATTTTGAAGAACTTTTCTAAGTTAAAGTTAGATGAACTGTTCTATGTGTAAAATACGACACCCAAATAATAATAAAATAATAATTTTATTTGAGGAATAACCTTAACAAAATTTTTAGGAATTTTTATGAATTTTTTGGGATTTAATTGGAGCTAGTATGATATATGTTAAGGAGATGCATTTATAGGCTCGGGAAAAGCCTGTTTGGGATACCCAAATGTGAGAGTTGATTGAGTTAATAAAACCTAAGTTTCAATTAAAAACCTAGATTTTTGTTTTTATTTTTGTTTCTTTTTCTTCTCCTTTTATCTTCTCCTCTCGATCCCCAAATCACGCTGTTTCCTTCTCCTCTTCCCCGAGCTCCTCATCTTCCCCCAACCAATGTCGACCTCTTCCTCTTCTCCTTCCACGCGTACAAAGCCTCAAGCCCTCTCCATTTCCCCCCGCATCACCTCCCTCTCGCCTCTGCCCGATTTCCTCGGTCCTTCTCCATCGCGAGCACCAGTGTCTTCCTCGACCCGTCGTCGGCGTCAAACGACAGCTGGCCTCGTGCCCTAGCCGTCCCTCTTTACCATCGGCTATTGGGGGGGCCGACGCTGGAGTATTAGCGTCACCGGCTACCTCTCCTCATCGTCGTACCTGATTTCCTTTTTCCTTCTTCTCTTTTGATCGTCGTATCTCATCACCGCTTCAGATCCAACGTGGGCCGGGAGTCATCGGCCAAAGGCAGGGGGCCTAGATCTAGCCATCGATCTGCTCGATTGCCATCATCAGGCCTAGCGTTGTGTTGTGCCCTAGCGTCGACACGATTCCAACACTTTCTTCTTCGAGCCGTACCCTGGTGCCATTTCCCCTGTCGCCACTGATCACTCATCGCCAATACCTGAGCGCACTTGACTACCGAAGCATACCGGTTGAGTTCTTCCCTTCGGCTGGTTGACCTGATCTCTGGCACTTCCGACACAGATATACAGTAAGGTGATTGAATTAATCTTGATTGATCTAAGCAGGATCTAGATACATATTTGATTTGGGGCATCTATTTGGGTGGTCAACGACGTCATCCAACTCCGGCCACTAATTTCCAGCAAGTATAGTTGTGTTTTGTGGAGCTGGAATCATAACAGTATTAGCAAGAACTGTATATTGAGGTAAATGCATTGAATTAAGTATGAATTGGATTACATGGTTAAAGGATAGATTTATATTTGGGTGAGCATAGGTTGATTTATGTATGGACTTAATCTAATTGAATAGTGGAACGATTAGGGTTAATGAAGCTAATTCTAGTTTATCAATGGATTAGATTTAGTTGGGGATTTGATTTAACTAATAAATTTATATGTAATTAGCTAAATCTGTATGTCATGTATTACAGGACTTTGATTCGAGACGAGCGTCTCGACGTGAGATCTATTTCGGATACGATCTCCATTTGTGAGGCGGATACCTTTGACTTATCTCTTTTGATATTGTTATTTTGATATGCATAGTAGGTTATAGCTAGTAGTAACAGTTATGTTTACATCTGCTTTGGTATGTCACTACTTAGTACTTGTAGTATGCCTTTATTGTTATCTGTTATGCATTCATGTTTATATACTCTTGATTGTTGCCATGTGTACTCTTGTTCATAGAAATAGTGGCATACATTGCCCTACTGTGGAATAGACTAGTTATTTGACATATCTGATTTGTGTACCTAGATTTATGATACCTAGATCATTGTATGGACTTATTTCCTTTTTGGTACATATTATATGGAGGTGTATACTGTCAGGATCTACATGATTAGTATCATGCACCATCTTGCATGACTGCATGCTAAACGATTGTCGGCTCCATTATTGTTGAGCACATCACCAGTTACATGATCTGCACACACAACCACTCATAAGTTAGTGGTACATCAGGCAGGGTATGTGCAGTTTACTCGGTCAGAGCTCCTTTGGTTCGCTCATGGATAGCGATGACTGCAGCATGTAACGGTCAGGGATCCTTCCCCTTGACTATGATATAGGGAGATGAGAGCTTAGGCTCCCCCATTATATTTGGGGTAGGAGGATAGGTGTACTCCGACAGCATCCTATCCACTCGGTCACTCAGGAGTAGTGATGGCAGAGTATACAGTTATCATAGTCCTACCCACTCGGTCTCACCATTGTGTGTGAGATGGTTGACTAGCGTCAGAGGTGATCATGTCATTTACATCATATGCATGGATTACATTTATTGCTTGTGATTGCTACATATTGGGTGCTACATTTCTGTGATTGCTACAATTATATATATGATAATTGTTATGCTACGGACTTTATCCTACGGATTATTACGGACCAACTGCCACGTCATATTATTTTATTTTTTTAATATAACATTTCCTCTTTCTTGTTCTCACCGCACCTCACCGCCCTCTGCATTGCGATTGCGCGGTACTTCTCCAACCACTTGTCGGCGTCCCTTAGTGGCTCTGCCTCGAACTGCTCGATGCCTTCGCCAGCGATTCGAGCTGCCACCACCACTCCATCTTCTCCCTCAAGGTCGCCGACCTTTGCCTCGCAGAAAATGGTGACAATGCAGTTGCCGAAGTACTCCGCCGGAAGCGCCGGCTATAGCCCACCAGGCCACCACGATTTAGACGGAAACTAAAGAACAGTTAGAACAAATTGATGGGCACGAGATGACCACCCGCTCCTGTCATTCAATGTGTCGCCACGATAGATCGCACGGGCGAAACCGCCATCACTTGCCCACCGAAACTCCCCTCCCTCGCGCGCTATAAATGCAAGTCTGATTCGCTGCGACTCTGAACGTGGCGGGTTTGATCGATCGATCGGTTGTCGTTTTGATGGCGTCAAAGACTGATCTTTGCTCGTGGCCGGAGCCGGTGGTGTCCGTCCAGTCCTTGTCTGACAACGGCGCTGTTGCCGTTCCGGGGAAGTACGTCAAGCCCCTCTCTGATCGCCCTGTGCTGATTGGCGGTGGCAGCGGTCGAGGCCTCGAAATACCTTGCGACCGATGCACGAAACGACGAATCATGGTCACAACGAATCATGGTCCAATTCGTTCATCCGGACGCGGTCATCGGCACGATGACCCTCACTGCTGACGACCTTAGGAAGCTGAAGGCGATGATCTCGTCCAAAGCGAAGAACGCTTCTTTCGCTGCTACGACATCGTGGCGACGTACGCTTACGCGTGGGTTTCCTACGTCAACGCGCGAGCGCCGAGCACCGAGGGCACCGTGCACTTAGTGTTCGCCGGAAACTGCAGGGGACGGCTACAGCCGGCGCTTCCGGCGAAGTACTTCGGCAACTGCATCGTCACCATTTTCTGCGAGGCAAAGGCCGACGACCTTGAGGGCGGTGAGGTGCGGTGAGAACAAAGAAGCAGAAGGAAAAAACAAAAAAGAGGAAATGTTGTATTAAAAAATAAAATAATATGACGTGACAATTGGTCCGTAATAATCCGTAGGATAGAATCCGTATCATAACAATTATATATATGAGAATTGTTATGCTACGGACTTTATCCTATGGATTATTACGGACCAACTGTCACGTCATATTATTTTATTTTATTAATACAACATTTCCTCTTTCTTGTTTTTTCCATCTGCTTCTTCGTTCTCACCGCACCTCACCGCCCTCTGCATCGCGATTGCGCGGTACTTCTCCAACCACTCGTCGACGTCCCTTAGTGGCTCTGCCTCGAACTGCTCGATGCCTTCGCCGGCGATTCGAGCTACCACCACCACTCCATCTTCTCCCTCAAGGTCGTCGACCTTTGCCTCGCAGAAAATGGTGACGATGCAGTTGCCGAAGTACTCCACCGGAAGCGCCAGCTGTAGCCCACCAGGCCACCATGATTTAGACGGAAATTAAAGAACAGTTAGAACAAATTGATGGGCATGAGATGACCACCCGCTCCTGTCATTCAATGTGTCGCCACGATAGATCGCACGGGCGAAACCGCCATCACTTGCCCACCGAAACTCCCCTCCCTCGCACGCTATAAATGCAAGTCCGATTCGCTACGACTCTGAACGTGGCGGGTTCGATCGATCGATCGGTTGTCGTTTCGATGGCGTCAAAGACTGATCTTTGCTCGTGGTCCGTCCAGTCCTTGTTTGACAATGGCGCTGTTGTCGTTCCGGGGAAGTACGTCAAGCCCCTCTCTGATCGCCCTGTGCTGATCGGCAGTGGCGGCGGTCGAGGCCTCGGAATACCTTGCGGCCGACGCACGAAACGACGAATCATGGTCACAACAAATCATGGTCCAATTCGTTCATCCGGACGCGGTCATCGGCACGATGACCCTCACTGCTGACGACCTCAGGAAGCTGAAGGTGATGATCTCTCCAAAGCGAAGAACGCTTCTTTCGCTTCTCCGACATCGTGGCGACGTACGCTTACGCGTGGGTTTCCTACGTCAAGGCGCGAGCGCCAAGCGCCGAGTGCACCGTGCACTTAGTGTTCGCCGGAAACTGCAGGGGACGGCTATAGCCGACGCTTCCGGCGGAGTACTTCGGCAACTGCATCGTCACCATTTTCTGCGAGGCAAAGGCCGGCGACCTTGAGGGCGGTGAGGTGCGGTGAGGTGCGGTGAGAACGAAGAAGCAGAAGGAAAAAAACAAAAAAGAGGAAATGTTGTATTAAAAAATAAAATAATATGACGTGACAGTTGGTCCGTAATAATCCGTAGGATAGAATCCGTATCATAACAATTATATATATGAGAATTGTTATGCTACAGACTTTATCCTACGGATTATTACGGACCAACTGCCACGTCATATTATTTTATTTTTTTAACACAACATTTCCTCTTTCTTGTTTTTTACTTCTGCTTCTTTGTTCTCACCGCACCTCACCGCCCTCTGCATCGCGATTGCGCGGTACTTCTCCAACCACTTGTCGGCATCCCTTAGTGGCTCTGCCTTGAACGCCTTCGTCGACGATTCGAGCTGCCACCACCACTCCATCTTCTCCCTCAAGGTCACCGACCTTTGCCTCGCAGAAAATGGTGACGATGCAGTTGCCGAAGTACTCCGCCGGAAGCACCGGCTGTAGCCCACCAGGCCACCACGATTTAGACGAAAATTAAAGAACAGTTAGAACAAATTGATGGGCACGAGATGACCACCCTCTCCTGTCATTCAATGTGTCGCCACGATAGATCGCACGGGCGAAACCGCCATCACTTGCCCACCGAAACTCCCCTCCCTCCCGCGCTATAAATGCAAGTCTGATTCACTGCGACTCCGAACATGGCGGGTTCGATTGATCGATCGGTTGTCGTTTCGATGGCGTCAAAGACTGATCTTTGCTCGTGGCCGGAGCCGATGGTGTTCGTCCAGTCCTTGTCTGACAACGGCGTTGTTGCCGTTCCAGGGAAGTACGTCAAGCCCCTCTCTGATCGCCCTGTGCTGATCGGCGGTGGCGGCGGTCGAGGTCTCGGAATACCTTGCGGCCGACACATGAAACGACGAATCATGGTCACAACGAATCATGGTCCAATTCGTTCATCCGGACGCGATCATCGGCACGATGACCCTCACTGCTGACGACCTCAGGAAGCTGAAGGCGATGATCTCCTCCAAAGCGAAGAACGCTTCTTTCGCTGCTCCAACATCGTGGCGACGTACGCTTACGCGTGGGTTTCCTACGTCAAGGTGCGAGCGCCGAGGGCACCGTGCACTTAGTGTTCACCGGAAACTGCAAGTGACGGCTACAGCCGACGCTTCCAATGGAGTACTTCGGCAACTGCATCGTCACCATTTTCTGCGAGGCAAAGGCCGGCGACCTTGAGGGCGGTGAGGTGCGGTGAGAACGAAGAAGCAGAAGGAAAAAACAAAAAAGAGGAAATGTTGTATTAAAAAATAAAATAATATGACGTGACAGTTGGTCCGTAATAATCCGTAGGATAGAATCCGTATCATAACAATTATATATATATATATATATATATATAATAAAAAAAGATAACTACAGCAATCTCAGACGTCCATCGCAATCCGTCCTTGAATTATATGGAAAACAATAAATCATGAAATTAATTTATAATCGATCGTCAAATAACTAAAGGATGAAAAAAATTTGAATCCATTTTTTTACATAAATACAAATTTATAATTAAATTTATCTAATAATTCTTTAGTGTATATATATATATATATAAACAATAGCCACATAGATTAAAATATTGAATTATAAATGTAGTTTGAGTTCAAATTTTATACAACTTTTTACCTAATTGTAGATAAGTTTTCAAAATATCCAAATCATATATTACAATTTTAAAATTATCAAATCGTGTACCCACTTTCCGTTTTACCCTCGTTCTCAAATCAATTCGACTGGAAAAAAAAATCACTCAATTGATTTTTTTTCTAGTTAAATTAATTTCTTTCTGTGTTTAAAAAAAATCCATTATCCGATTTTGACCAAAATCGGCTGATAGATCTAAAGAGCTCGCAATGACATGAAATCAGTTCTTATGTGTTCATTTAGTTCTTCTGATTATAAAAATACTATCAAACATCAATTTAACTCAATATATTAAGAATAATAATTTTTTAAATACAAATATGTCTAAAAAAATAATTCATACTAAAAAAATCACTGTTCTCAATATATTAAGTCAAATTAATATTTGATAGCATTTTTACAATCAGGAAAACTAGATGAACATATAAAAACTAGTTTAATGTCATTTTGAGGTCTCTAGGTCTATAAGCCAGTTTTGGTTGAAACAACTGATGAACTTAGAGATTTCAAAATGATATGAAATCAATTCTTATATGTTCGTCTAGTTCTCCTGATTGTAAAAATACTATCAAACATCAATTTGACACAATATATTGAGAACAGTGATTTTTTAAACACGAATTAATTTTTTCGATATATTCGTGTTTAAAAAATCACTACTGTCAATATATTAGATCAAATTGATGTTTGAAAAAATGAATATAATCATAAGAACTAAAAGAACTCACAAGAGTTTGTTTTACTTCATTCCAAACTCTCTAAATCTATCAACTGATTTTAGCCAAATGAACCTAAATTGATTTTATTTAAATTCATTCAATCATAGTTTAAAAAAATATCATCACTCTCAATATATTAAGTTAAATTAATATTTGATATCATTTTACAATTAGAACTAGATGAATATATAAAAATTGATTTCATATCATTCCAGGGTCTATAGGTCCCATCAGCCGATTTTAGCTTAAACCGGCTGATGGATTTTTCGAACAAAAAGAAAAAAAAACCAGTCTACAAATTTTTTTTCTAGTCAAATTGATTTGAGGAAAAGCGTAAACAGGAAATGGATACACGATTTGGTAATTTTGAAACTATGGTATGTGATTTGGGTATTTTGAAAATTTACTTACTGGTTTGATATAAAGCTGAATTCAATATATATTGGAATCCAATATGGATGATCTTTTCTACAAGCATAGAGAAATTAAGAAACTTATTCGTGGATAGAATCTGCTCATGGTGGCAAAAAGCGACTACGCTCGCCCCCAATACCCTCGTCAACCCGTCCCAAGACCAACACGGAGAAGGTAAATCACAGGTAGCTACTGGCCTTTAGAATAGTGACTAACGCATAAGGGAGATATTTACCTCGGCATAACCGAGATTCGAACCCCAGATCTCATGGTGGCAACACCTCATGCGCTAGCCACTACCGTCCCGAGGGAACATGATACAATTTGCTCATGGTAAAACTTCATATGGGTTTGATATATTCTTATCTTCAACAAATGACCCAACATTCAACGCGAGTCAAAGCATATGGTTACTGAGTTGATTGAATGCAGATAATGAAAATAGTACTTTACTCTTCTTAACAATAGATACTGGGGACTTCTTGGTTCATGATACTATTGCTTTAGGTTTGCATACAACTACATTGATTTTAATAAAAGGTGCTTGAAATGCACATGATTCCAAATTAATGCCAGATAAAAAGCCCCTAGAATTGGCTCCACGGATATGGAGAGGGTAAATTCAGGTATATAGGCGAAAGGCGCATTGTAGGGTTCATATATTCAGGTTTGCATATTTAATTGATTATATTTTCTCATATTGAATATTATTGATTATTTTGTAACAATAATATAATTTATTTATTTATTTGCAGAATCATCCTTCTCATTGTGGCACTTTATTTGCAGAATCATCCTTCTCATTGTGGCACTTGGGCAATCGATTGGATGGACTCATGCCGCAAAGGCAGCAATTGAAGAAAAAACAGAAGAAATTACAGTGATATTAGAAAATAAATTGTCATTTATCCCCTAACATAATGTCAACTATCATAGAAAATGCACAGACTTATGATGCTATAAGAGTGCAAGAATAGAGAATCAGGATGACAATTAATTTGGCGGGACTAAGTGAAAGAAAAACTAAGAAGGATCAAGAAGTTTTTAGAATAAACTTGTTTCCTCTTGATTATCAATACTAGTAGCAACCTGATGGCATAACCAGGTTAAAGTTTGAGTTCCAGTACAATACAGGCATAATAGACTGGCAAAGAAGTGGGCAAGAATTCTCTTTACAAAAAAAAATAATAATAGGGCGGGAAATTTTGACCTAACCATCAAAATTGTCAACAGCGACACACTTTGAGTGATTGCAGAATAGAGATATTGGCATATAATCCAAGGAGAAGCCCAAAAGCAAAATGCCTACAAGAACTCAAAATTGTTCTCATAATAAAACATGTTTGACGTCATTCTCTCAAACAGCAGAGTCAAAATACAGTGCAACAACAATCAGTGAGTTGGATACTGCAGGAAGGATGGACGAAAAGTGCTTGAAGAAAATTGATATTTCTGTGTGACAAAAGGGATTCACTTATAGTACGCTAGCTTCAAGAGGAAGCAGGTGGAATGCTATAGATCACTACGTTGACTAAAAATTTATCAAATAAAATTTGGGAATGTCCAGAAAATAAGAAATGATATTGCATCTATTATGTTAACTTTCAAATCATAAGAATATGCAAACATGATCTAGAATAAGTTGGGATATCATCTGGATAGCATAATTACCAGGATAAATTCAATTATATACCAATGGAGCTTCCTTTAGGCATGTCACATGAACAGGACTTGTTATTCATGTTTTTGGCAGAAGATAATCAACCGCTGAAGTACATTTCGAACCTGAAGCTTATTATATGACGAGAACTATTTCTCAAGTATACAAACATTTTGTTCAGATAATATTAAACAGGAATTTCACATAAATACTCAAGGTCACAATAAGAGTGGTTTATAATCACAGCTAACATTGTTTAAATAAGAAGAATCACAAACCTGATTATAACTGCAGAAACCCTCCCTCATGTTTACCCAGAAAGCAAAGCTAGAGGAATTCATTCCTGGCCCCCCAAAATCTTAACCACTTCAGGGACCTTTTCTTTATATGGAATAACAAACTTCTCCACGAACTTCTTATCTGAGAACGTCAAAAGAGAAGTAAACTTGCACTTAACAGTCCATAACCTTTTCAATTTCAACATTTCCACCACACGAAACCGAGGAATCGCCCTCTTCTTCAAACTATATCCGAGAAGGGACGGACTTTTAGCCATTAGGAGAGGTGTGTAACCAACTTCCTTGACATAAAAATGCATCTTTTTGCGTAGGTCGTCCACGGATAGAGACAAGAAACTTGGCGACTTCCTGAATGCCTCGGAGAAGTCTGTCTCCGACCAACCAAGGCTCATCAACAGGTTGCGCTTAGCCTCAACTTTTTCTTTACTGACAGTTTGGAGAATGTAAAGGGCCCATAGATACATTGGAGATAGCCTAGGCATCCCCATCTCATCGGCTCTATCGACCAAAACATGAAGTGCTTCTGGTTTCTGGCCAACAAATCCTGGGTGGTATCTCGCTGCTCGAGACACTCTATCTTCAGAAATACCGCACTCTTCCCTCAGGAACTTTAAGTTAGGAAGTATTCTTTTCTCAAGGCTGTACCAGAGACACCAACGATTCTTCTTGACAATCTTGACGAGAAGCTCCCTCGATCCAAAGAGTCTTTCCCATATCTCCAACTTGGGGAGTATAGAACGTTTCAGGTTAAGGGTAAGCATGGAGGGATTCGATGCAATGATCTCGATTGTGTCAGACTTCGAGAAACCCATATCCACAAAAGATCGTAACTTTGGGGCCAGATTATTCTTCACATCGTAGACAATGAAATCAGGGAAGAGAATGACGATCTTCTTGATATGGGAATCCTCGAAGCCCTGGGATCTCAAGAAGTTGAGAACAACGTCGGCTTTCTGGGTGGATTTGACGCGGGATAGTTTGGAGACCTTGGATGCCTCGGCGGCGGAGAAGCCCCACGAGCGGACTAGGTATTCGGCCATGGAAAGTGGTTTGGAGGACGGACCATCCGCCGCGGCGGCAGCATCCGGGAAAATCGAGGAAGAGAAGAAAAATGTGTGGCAGCCGGATCGCAAGGAGGCCAAGACGCCGCTGCGGCGTATGATCGAGGGCCGCATAGCGGCGACGCTTGTAGTGAGGTCCCTGGCCGCTGCGGCTGTGTCGGAATACACCTATTTAGATATCTAAAATCTTAAAACCCTAAACCCTCTAGATATATATATATATATATATATATATATATATATATATATATATATATATATATAGAAAAATATTTTATTTTTGTTTATATGAATCTGTTTTTATATGTAGTAAAAAGTTAATTAATATTAGATGAGTTTCACATGTGCATCTAAATTTGTTTTCGATTTTTTTAAAAGAAATTATACTTAATACTGTAATTAGGGATGTAATCGAATCGAGTCGAGTCGAGTCGAATTTTTGAATGTTTAAATTTAGCTCGTTTATAATCAAATCGAGTTTGAAATTTATTTAATGAATATATTCATGACTAATGAATTTATTTGAAATTTTATCGCACCTCAATAGTGGTGTAATTGAGCTGAGCCGAGCTAAACTCTTGAATGTTGAGTTTGACTCGTTTATAATCGAGTCGAGCTTGAGTTTTATTTAACGAATATATTCATATCTCACGAGTTTATTCGAACTTTTATCGAATCTAAACGAGTTTAATAAAAATAAATTATAAATTTAAATATTCATTAAAAATTAAATAATATATTTAGAGAAAATTATAATATTCTTCTTAAAATTTATAATTTGATTCTAATAAATAAATTTAATATATTTATCTATATTTTTCATAAATAGTAATATAAAATCTATAAAATCAATATTAAAATTATTATTTTTTATTTAAAAATTGATTCATAAGCTTACTAATGAACATATTCACGAATTAATGGCGCTGGTGGCGAGTATCTTTACCATCAATATTTATAAATTAATGAGTCGAGTATTATGAAACTTGAGCTTGATTTATTTATTTAATTAACGAGTCTCATTAAATAAGCTCAAACTAATTTTTATCAAATCAAGTTTCGAATAATTTCGAATAATTTCTGACTTAGTTTATCTACTGACTTTGCACATCCTCCTCCGTTCGATTTTCACATCTCTGTCCTCCAGTTTCTCGATTCGTCCTCAAATACACATCTAACCTTTGAAACAAAAATTCTTCATAAAATTCTCCTTTTTAATGGATTTTTTTTTGGAACTTTTATAAGCTCGTTATTTGTCTCATGTGTCATTATGGATTTTTAAATATTATTTATACTAATAGTTTTCTAACTAGATTTTAGAGTGATCCGGCGGTAAGAACAGGGACCCCCTCTGAGAAAAGTCAACGTCACGTGGAAGTCAAAGGGCCAAACGGCCGACCGGAGAAGGGGAGATCGGTCGGTCGAACGGGGTCCCCTCGGAGTCAAAGGCACCCGGCGAGGAGTCAGGATTGTACGGCCGAGCAGGTGGCCCACTCGGCCGAAGGCATAAGATAGCAATGCTGCGAACAGTCTCCACAGAGCACACTACCGGGAATATCCTAAGTGGACCAGCACGTGTGATCGGCCGGACGGAAGGGGACTGCCGACCGGCCGGACGGAAGGGGACTGCCGACCGGCCGGACACTCGGCATGGAGTAAGAAGAGAACAGGACCAGGAAACATCCTCTGACAGTGGATATGGCCCACGAGCGAACCATACGTAGGATCTCATGTCAGGGTTCCGCTGTCCCATCAGAGACGTACTCGGACTGTAGCTGTAAGGGGTCAGGTAAGCTTTTCTGACAAGCCCATATTGAGGTATGGGCTGAGGACACGTATTCACCTCGATATGTGTGCGTGAGCCCCTTTCCAGCTCTATATAAGAGGCCTCACACATCACCGGAGGTACGCATTCTACGATATTCGGAGCCACTTCTTTGTTGTCCACTTGCCTGACTTGAGCGTCGGAGGATCGTCGCCGGGAACCCCTTCCCGGCCCGATTTCCTTACAGGTTCGCCGGAGGTCCGTACGATCGGTCGGGGATCTACGTCAGCAACGCGGAAAGCGCCACGTGCCCAGCGCCCGTTGATTCAGCGATTCGGACAGGATCAATTTGGCGCCGTCTGTGGGAACGCTCCTGCATTCGATCGGAAGCAATGGACGAAGCTGGACGACCGCACACGGTGATGCTCTCCATGAAGGAGCTCGACTCTCTAATCAAGGCAAGAGCAGCTAAGCTCGTGGAGCAATAGAGAGAGAATGCGCAAGCCGAGCGACTGAAGCAACAAACAACGTCAGCATCAGGTGGTCGAGCGGAAGTAATGATCCCCGAGCGGACGCCTCCCCCGAGACAATGATCCAACCGGCATTCAAGGGGGAGCACCGCCGAGCGGATGAAGATGGATTGGGACTTGGATTAACCATGAAGCGCAAATTATCTCCAGCCTTTCCGGGGCAGGGTGAAAGGTGCACCAATATAATGTGTGCTGTATATTTTCCGTTTGGCTGTATATTTGAAATGCAGGAAGCAAAATGTTAAACGCAATTGGCATTATCTGTCGAGCGGCCTATCTCCATGATGTATAAGATCCGAGGCACTGACTCAATGTCGAAGACCCCGGGCCGATCGGCCGGGCGTAAAAATTATCCGAGCCAAGTCATCGAAGACGAAGACCCCTCGCCGCTCGGTAGGGCGTATGTCATCAGTGTTAAATTTAGCCTTAAAGGCCGTCGAGCTCCGACGTTAAAAATCGAGAGACGAGCCGGCGTCTATAAACCCTCCGAGCGGAAGACCGTCGAGCTCCGACGTTAAAAATCGAGAGACGAGCCGGCGTCTATAAACCCTCCGAGTGGAAGACCGTCGAGCTCCGACGTTAAAAATCGAGAGACGAGCCGGCGTCTATAAACCCTCCGAGCGGAAGACCGTCGAGCTCCGACGTTAAAAATCGAGAGACGAGCCGGCGTCTATAAATCTTCCGAGCGGAAGACCGTCGAGCTCCGACGTTAAAAATCGAGAGACGAGCCGGCGTCTATAAATCATCCGAGCGGAAGACCGTCGAGCTCCGACGTTAAAAATCGAGAGACGAGCCGGCATCTATAAATCATCCGAGCGGAAGACCGTCGAGCTCCGACGTTAAAAATCGAGAGACGAGCCGGCGTCTATAAATCATCCGAGCGGAAGACCGTCGAGCTCCGACGTTAAAAATCGAGAGACGAGCCGGCGTCTATAAATCATCCGAGCGGAAGACCGTCGAGCTCCGACGTTAAAAATCAAGAGACGAGCCGGCGTCTATAATGTTGGTTGCTACTCGGAAAGCCTAGAGGTTCCACTGTACAAAAATTTTGTACAAAGGTCTGAACCTTTTCCTAGCTACCATGTGTTCTTTTAAATTAAATTTTGGATCGCCTGCGAAACTTAACACGTTTGATCCAAAACTTAATCTATTTGTTCTTTTAGGTTTTGACTTGGATCTCCTGCGGAACTTAACACGTTCGACCCAAATCACCTTAAGTTATTAATTCCATTAAATATTAATTTCCATAATCGGTTCCCAGTACTGACGTGGCGAGGCACATGACCTTCTTGGATATGGGAGCAACCACCACCGACTAGACAAAACCTTTTATAAAAGCTAATATTTAATTTCCTAAAATAACTTTAGGTTAACCGAAAAGAACAATCAAATCACAAGGAAAAGAAAAAATAAAAGAACACAACATCGAAAAACATATTCGAAATACTAGAACGTAAGCCTCTTGTATTTGGTATTATTTCCAAAAATAACTAGTATGATGCGGAAAGAAAAATTACTAGTTATACCTTTTAGAAAGACCTCTTGATCTTCTACCATATTCCTCTTCTAACCTCGGACGTTGTGTGGGCAACGATCTTCCGAGATGAGAAACCACCAACTACCTTCTTCTCCTCCTAGCTAGGTTCGGCCACAAAAAGCTTAACCAAGGATGAAGAACAAAACACCAACCAAGCTCCAAGAGATGCTAGCTTTCTCTTCTTCTTCTTCTTCTTCTCCAAGTAGTATCCGGCTACCACAAGAGCTCCAAGCCTTTGAGAGTTTCGTCCACCACAAAGAGGAAGAGAGGAAGAGGATGGCCGGCCACTCCAAGGAATAAAAGAGGGAGAGAAAATAATAGAGGTTGTATCTCATGAAGGCACCCTCACCCCTTCTTTTATATTCCTTGGCCTAGGCAAATTAGGAAATTTAATTACAATAAAATTTCCTTAATTCCCTTAACATGATTTAATTGAGAAAAATAAAATTAAATTTCCCCAATTAATCTCTAATGGCCGGCCACATCAAAAGAGGTAAATTAGACAAGTTTTAATCAACAATTAAAACTTCCTAATTTGTTTTCGGAAATTTTAAAAATTAAAATTTCTCTTTAAAAATCTCTTCATGGTTGATAAAAAGAAATTTCTATAATTTTAATTTTATCAACATGTGGATAATTTTAAAGAGAAAATAAAATATCTCACCAATCTACAAATAAGGAAAGAGATATAATCTCTTTCTTTAATCTTTTGTAGATCTTTAATAAGAGAGATATTTTAATTTTAATTCTCTTTAATAAATTATTTCTTCCACATAATAAAAATTAAAATTAAAATTCCTTTTTAATTTAATTTGGCCGGCCCCCACTAGCTTGGGATCAAGCTAGGGCCGGCCACCCCAATTTATACCTAGGCCGGCCCTAGCTTGGTTCCCAAGCTAGTTTGGTCGGCCCCCTATTGGTAGGTATAGAAGGTGGGTATAGGTGGGTATAGTACTCTATAAATAAGAGGCTACGATAGGGACCGAGAGGAGGAATTGGTTTTGGTCTCCCGATAAAATTAAGCATCCCGCGTTCGCCCCGAACACACAACTTAATTTCATCAATAATAATTCATTCCACTAAAGAACTATTATTGAACTACCGCACCAATCCCAAATTACATTTTAGGCTCCTTCTTATTATGAGTGTGTTAGTCTCCCTGTGTTTAAGATAACAAATGTCCACTAATTAAGTAAGTTACTGACAACTCACTTAATTAATATCTAGCTCCAAGAGTAGTACCACTCAACTTCATTGTCATGTCGGACTAAGTCCACCTGCAGGGTTTAACATGACAATCCTTATGAGCTCCTCTTGGGGACATTCTCAACCTAGATCACTAGAACACAGTTTCCTTCTATAATCAACAACACACACTATAAGTGATATCATTTCCCAACTTATCGGGCTTATTGATTTATCAAACTAAATCTCACCCATTGATAAATTAAAGAAATAAATATCAAATATATGTGCTTGTTATTATATTAGGATTAAGAGCACACACTTCCATAATAACTGAGGTCTTTGTTCCTTTATAAAGTCAGTATAAAAGGAACGACCTCAAATGGTCTTACTCAATACACTCTAAGTGTACTAGTGTAATTATATAGTTAAGATAAACTAATACCTAATTACACTACGACCTTCCAATGGTTTGTTCCTTTCCATCATGGTCGTGATCTACTGTTTATAATTTATAAGGAACCGATAACATGATCTTCTGTATGTGACATCACACACCATGTTATCTATAAATTAATTGAGCAACTACATTTATCATAAATGTAGACATTTGACCAATGTGATTCTTATTTCTAGATAAATGTTTATACCAAAAGCTAGGCTTTTAGTATACACTCTAACAATCTCCCACTTATACTAAAAGACTAAGCTGCCATATCTGCTGCCATACATCTGATTCCCAACCCTTCAACATGCCCATCAAAAGCTCTTGCCTTAAGGACCTTAGTGAAAGGATCTATAGGTCATCACCTGATGCAATCTAGGCAGCAACAACTTCTCCTCGTTTATTGGGTGGTACTTGCGCTCTATTGTGTTTACTTATCTCATAGACTTATGGTTTCTTCGAGTTTGCTACTGCACCAACATTATTACAATAAATTGTAACAATCTTTGGACAAACCAGAAATCATATCTAAGTCTATCTTGAGGTTATTGAGTCATTCAGCTTTTATGGCTACCTCAGAGGCTTGCCATATACTAAGCTTCTATGGTGGAGTCCAGAAAAACACCTATGCTTATCACTCTTCCATAGTTATGACTTTACCTCCTAAAGTAAACACAAAACCTCGAGGTTGACTTATTATTATCCCTTTCCGATTGGAAACCAAAATCCATGCAATCCACTAGGACCAAATTAACTGTCTTGTACGCTAGCATATAATCTCTAGTGCCTCTAAGGTACTTCAATATATGCTTTACTGCAGTCCACTGTCCTTGTCCAGGGTTACTTTGATATCTGCTAACTATGCTCTTGGCAAAACAGATTTATGATCTCGTGTATAGCATATATTAGGCTTCCGATAGCCGAAGCATAAAGAACTGCCTTTATTTCCTTTATCTCCTTTGATGTCTACAGAGACATATCTTTAGATAAAGTTACTCCATCCTAAAAAAGTAAGAAACATTTCTTGGAGTTTTGCATGCTTAAAACGAGCAAGGATTTTTCCGATGTATGAAGCTTGGAATAAGTAAAATATTCTTTTCTTGTGATCCCTTATTACTTTAATCTCAAGAATATATACATTCTCCCAAGTCCTTTATATCGAATTGTTTGGACAACCATACCCTTACTTCTGACAACATTTTGATATTGTTTCCAACTACCAAAAATGTTATCTACGTATAGTACAAGAAATACCACCACGCTTTCATCACACCTTTTGTATACACAAGACTTATCCAGTTACTAAATGAATCTAAAGGTCTGGATTACTTTGATAAACTGGATGTTCCAAGACCTTGAAGCTTTGTATCAGTCCATAGACTGATTGAGCTTGCACACAAGATGCTCTTAGCCCTTTGTAATGAACCCTTCTGGTTGCTTTATATGGATGCTTTCTTCAAGACTTCCATTAAGGAATGCTGTCTTGACATCCACTTACCAAATAGATAAAAGAATCCGGATAGACTTAAGCATGGCTACCAGTGAAAAAGTTTCCTTTTTCATCTAGTCTTGCTTTGAAAGTTTCTACCTTCCTGTCTATCCCTCTTTTCCTATTATAGACCTTTTTATACCCAAAGACTTTTACACCATTTGGTGGTTCTACAAGCTTCCAGATTTTATTAGAATACATATATTCTAATTCTGTTATTCATTACTCTTTGCCAAGATATTGCATCTTTATCTTGGAGTGCTTCGTCATATGTCCGGAGATCAGGTTCATGTCCTCTAGGGATCGAGTCCAAAAACTCTCCCAAAACATGAATCTTTTTAGGTTGCCTAAAAACCCTCCCACTATGACAAGGCACTTTCTGCAATTGTGTATCATTTGTGATACGTGTTGCAGTTTCCTTGTGGTATCTCATCTTGTACAATTGGTACTAGATTAGACATGTCTTTTATTATTTCCTTAAGAACAAGTTTTCTTATGGGCACATGGTTTATTACATAGTCATTTTTCTAAAATTGGTCATTGATGCTAACAATGACCTTCTGATTTTTAAGACTATAAACCTACTTTCATTTCTCTAGGATAACCCACAAACAAGTGAATTCCTGTCCAACTTATCATTGTCTCTCTTCAGCATATGTGCTGGACTACCCGAATCCAAATATGCTTCAAAATAAGCTTATGCCTATTCAGCAATTCTATATGAGTAGAGAGTTCTGACTTTGGAATGTACTATGTTCACTTCCGTTTCCAGAGTATATCCTTAAAATGAATTTGGTAAAATAACTCATCATCAATCTACTTATTTCCATAAGAGTCATATACCTTCTTTCTACTACACCATTCTGTAAAGGTGTACCAGGTGCAGTTAGTTTGGATTGAATCCCTACTTCTGATAAGTGACTCCTAAATTCTCCCAAGAGGTACTTGCCACTATGATTTCACCATAGTGTCTTTTTACTTTGTCGTTTCTCCACATCAGCCTAGTACTCTTTGAACTAATCAAAGTACTTAGTCTTGCGATACATTAAGTAAATTTATTTGTATCTTGAATAGTTGTCTATAAAATAGATGAAATATTCAATACTACCTCTTGTCTGGATAGTCATAGGATCACACAAATCAGAATGAACCAATTTTAACATATCTTTGACTCCATACCCCTTACACTTGAAAGCTTCTTGGTTATTTTTCCTTCCAAGTAAGACTCGCAGGTTCGAAAGATTTCCACTACTAATGAACCCAAAAGTTCATCAGCTACCAATGAATCATACTCAAGTTAATATAACCTAGCCTTAGATGCCAAAGATATAATTGGTTCATTTCCGAAGGTTACTTTCTCTTAAAGTTAGAAGATGTGTTACTAATTTCCATTTGTTGCATCGTGAGAGTTATTGGATTTATAAATTGCCAACCAACGTACCAGAACAGATAACTTCCCTCTTTTTCTTAATAACAACTTTGTTATTAAAAGAGGAAGAATATCAAGTTCTTTGAATAGTTTAGAAACTGAAAACTATTTCTTAGTGCGTAAAGACAATTACTCAAAAATTCATGTTTTATTCTTATCAAAAGATAAACATCTTCCACTGCAACAGCTACCATTTTTACAGTAGTGCCCATGTGGACGGTGCTTTAATTTTCATTTAGTTGCCGGGTTTCCTGGAACCCTGCAATGAATTACGGACATGATTAATGACATATGTATCTACACTCCAGGTTCTGGTAGATAACACCACTAAACATGTTTCAACTAATGAATTAAATACACCTATATTGTTCTTAGTTCTAAGAAGACAGTCTACCTTAATGTCCAAGTCCTATTTCCAATCATTACAATTGGGATTACTAAGTCTTTCTTATAGTATGACTACTAGGGGATTGACAAACATTTTAAATCCTAAAAATCACAAAAATACTTGGTCAAGATCAACTCCTTAAAAATCCCCATGAATTTTGTATGCCACGATAGTGTGGACGTATACAAAATCGAAGAGAAGATTTTATTCATTAATTTTATTATCTCGTCAACTTTACTTTATGACGAATAAAATTAATAGTTGATCTGTTTTTGATCAAATATTTGGTCAAAAACTTTTGAATTTAAAAAATATTGATTCCTCAAACAATATTATTTAAATTCACCAACACCTCAAACACCGTGAATTTTGCATGCCACGTAAGTGTGGACGTATACAAATTCAACATTTGTAAAAGGAGGGTTTTAACCCATTAATTTTATTATCTTGTCAACCTAACTTTTTGACAAATAAAATTAATAGTTGGTATCATTTGGTCACACAAATAATAGCAGTGACTCCGATGGGGAGGATACTATTAGATGTGTCTAAGTGTATACCATTACTTGACACTAAGTCCATTAATAAGATTATGCCCCTTCCGTTGGGGAAGATCACATGCTCTTAATTAACTTCCTATAGTCATCTAAAAATGGAAGTATGTTCTAGTGATCCACAAACAAGCTCATCCGTTATGGAGGAAGGCACTCAGAGCCAACGCGCAAGCTTATTTGCATCACTTACAAACCAGTAATGGAGACCATGAGATTTACTTAAAAATCCCTCTCCCACTTAGTTATTTATAAATGAGGAATTTTAACTATGCTAGCCTACTAAATATGTAAACTAACATGCACACACAACACAATATAAAAGCAATAAATAGAAAATCTAATTTTTCAACTATTATGGCTTTTATCTCTTGTTGTCCTCCGTGTGTTGTCATCCCAAGCTGCTGCCATATTTGGCCACTGCCACCGGGTCTAGCTGTCGCATCCATCTTGCTCCTAGTTCCGCTGCCCCTCTGGTCCTTAGAAGGTTCCACGCTTTGCAAGATTCGATCCGCGACATAAATAGAATTTTACATTTTGATCCTATATTCCTCGAAGGAATGTACATGTAAACTAGATCGAACATAAAATAAAATTTACATCCATCGATCCTATATTCCATAAAAGGAATGTACATGTAACTAGATCAAAAATAAAATCCTAATAAAACTAAATACAACTCCTGCTGTATTTTATAATACAATCATGCACACACAATAAAATGTCCTTGACATGTCCAAGGGTCCAATCACACACATAATAACTATAAGCCATAATAGTTGGATCCTGCATCCACAAAGTTAGCACATCCTACTATTAACCTGCCTAAATTATGTATGACATGTGCATAATTAAATTAATACCAAATACACAGAGGCAAAACTCTAGCTCTGATACCAATTGTTGGTTGCTACTCGGAAAGCCTAGAGGTTTCACTGTACAAAAATTTTGTACAAAGGTCTGAACCTTTTCCTAGCTACCATGTGTTCTTTTAAATTAAATTTTGGATCGCCTGCGGAACTTAACACGTTTGATCCAAAACTTAATCTATTTGTTCTTTTAGGTTTTGACTTGGATCTCCTGCGGAACTTAACACGTTCGACCCAAATCACCTTAAGTTATTAATTCCATTAAATATTAATTTCCATAATCGGTTCCCAGTACTGACGTGGTGAGGCACATGGCCTTCTTGGATATGGGAGCAACCACCACCGACTAGACAAAACCTTTTATAGAAAGTTAATATTTAATTTCCTAAAATAACTTTAGGTTAACCGAAAAGAACAATCAAATCACAAGAAAAATAAAAAACAAAAGAACACAACATCGAAAAACATATTCGAAATACTAGAACGTAAGCCTCTTGTATTTGGTATTATTTCCAAAAATAACTAGTATGATGCGGAAAGAAAAATTACTAGTTATACCTTTTAGAAAGACCTCTTGATCTTCTACCATATTCCTCTTCTAACCTCGGACGTTGTGTGGGCAACGATCTTCCGAGATGAGAAACCACCTTCTTCTCCTCCTAGCTAGTTTCGGCCACAAAAAGCTTAACCAAGGATGAAGAACAAAACGCCAACCAAGCTCCAAGAGATGCTAGCTTTCTCTTCTTCTTCTTCTCCAAGTAGTATCCGACCGCCACAAGAGCTCCAAGCCTTTGAGAGTTTCGGCCACCACAAAGAGGAAGAGAGGAAGAGGATGGCCGGCCACTCCAAGGAATAAAAGAGAGAGAGAAAATAATAGAGGTTGTATCTCATGAAGGCACCCTCACCCCTTCTTTTATATTCCTTGGCCTAGGCAAATTAGGAAATTTAATTATAATAAAATTTCCTTAATTCTCTTGACATGATTTAATTGAGAAAAATAAAATTAAATTTCCCCAATTAATCTCTAATGGCCGGCCACATCAAAAGAGGTAAATTAGACAAGTTTTAATCAACAATTAAAACTTCCTAATTTGTTTTCGGAAATTTTAAAAATTAAAATTTCTCTTTAAAAATCTCTTCATGGTTGATAAAAAGAAATTTCTATAATTTTAATTTTATCAACATGTGGATAATTTTAAAGAGAAAATAAAATATCTCATCAATCTACAAATAAGGAAAGAGATCTAATCTCTTTCTTTAATCTTTTGTAGATCTTTAATAAGAGAGATATTTTAATTTTAATTCTCTTTAATAAATTATTTCTTCCACATAATAAAAATTAAAATTAAAATTCCTTTTTAATTTAATTTGGTCGGCCCCCACTAGCTTGGGATCGGCCACCCCAATTTATACCTAGGCTGGCCCTAGCTTGGTTCCCAAGCTAGCTTGGCCGGCCCCCTATTGGTGCGTATAGAAGGTGGGTATAGGTGGGTATAGTACTCTATAAATAAGAGACTACGATAGGGACCGAGAGGAGGAATTGGTTTTGGTCTCCCGATAAAATTAAGCATCCCGCGTTCACCCCGAACACACAACTTAATTTCATCAATAATAATTCATTCCACTAAAGAACTATTATTAAACTACCGCACCAATCCCAAATTACATTTTGGGCTCCTTCTTATTATGAGTGTGTTAGTCTCCCTGTGTTTAAGATAACAAATGTCCACTAATTAAGTAAGTTACTGACAACTCGCTTAATTAAGCTATCTCCTCCACCCATCTCTGACGAAAAAGAAAGAATAGAAGTTGTTAGTGGTCGATCGGAAGGAAGGCATACAAAACGTGGAAGAAAACGAACTTACCCCCGTGGCCTCTTGCATATGGCTGTTAGCCAAATTGCGGAGGAGGATCATCGCGACGCGCGCCCGAGCGTCGGCCCACATATCGGCTAGGGGCCCCTTCAGGGTGATTGTGTGCTCGGGCGCGGTTGGCCGATCGACCTAGGATAGCAATTCTTCAGTCGGAAGGTGAAGTGTAACCCGGACAGTGCGGCCATGACCGGGGGTCGTCCGAGCGGATGATGGGAGAGGATCGGAAGCTGGCGCCGAAAACTGGGATAAAATGGTCGAACGTCGGACTTGATGAGGAGCAGGCGAAAGGACGCTGACTGGAACGACCTCGAGAGGGTCCGCCGGCGCGTCCAACTGAGAAGGGGTCCGGTCGGAGGAAATAGCCTCGATCTCTGGAGCCTTGCCGCGAGCGGTTGCAGTAACCCGCTCGGATGGTTGGACCGCGGACGCTGCCGATCGAAGTGGAGTCTCCACTCGGCGCCTCTTTGGGCTAGGTTGTTCCTCTTCCCGAGCGGAACCTTCCTCTTGGACAGTTGGTCCTCCGCTGGGGGTGGCTCCGCTTGCCACGTTCTGCTGAGAGGCCTGAGCGGCCGACTCTTCATGAGTCCCGCTCTCCCCTTCATGCGAGCCGACCGGTTGGATGCCGAGCGTCTCTATTTCTTTGGCTGCCGCGGCTTCAAGCGTCGCCGCTTTTCTCTTCAGAATACCAGCCATGACCGACTCCATGACAATATTCGCTGCAAAGGAAAAAGAAGAAAATCAGTTAGCAATCAAGGTAAATGACTAAGTAAAATTCTTACCGAAGCTGCTCGGAAGGGGGGCTCTGATCGGACTCAGGCCGAATATGTACATGACCCCTTCCGGAAGGAACTTGTTGATGTCGAACCGCAGGCCGGCGAGCATGTTGGCGGCGTGAAGATAATCCGGCCGGGTCTTGAATTTTTTGAGCTCTGGGGAAAGAGGATTCCCGACCTGTCATTGGGTTCGGAAGGGAGCCCGCTCGGGAAGGCAAATGTAAAAGTAAAATTCTTTCCAATTCTTATTGGAAGAAGGAAGTTTATTGAAGAAAACCAAGCCAGGCCGAGCCTGGAACATGTAAGTGCCCGGCTCGGACTGTTTTGGGTAATAGAAGTAGTAGAAGACCTCCGGTCGGAGGGGAATGTTATGGATTTTAAAGAGGACGACTACACCGCATAAGAGGCGGAAAGTATTGGGGACTAGGCTTCCGAGCGGAATGCCGAAAAAGTTGCAAACTTTTACAAAGAAGGGATGAATGGGGAGTCGCAGACCGGCCGTGAACTGGTCACGAAAAACACAAAACGCTCTGCGCGGTGGTTTGTTTGGCCGAGCGAAATCTGTGGGTAAGATGATTTCAAGGTTGGAGGGGATCTCAAAAGTATTAATTAGAAGGTCGGCGTCACGCCGATCGAAGCGCGACTCCATGGTAGTGTACCATGGGCCGAGGGTTTGGTCTTCGCGTTGAGAAGATTGGGCCATTATCCGAGCGGACGAAACCAAAAAAGACGAAGGCGGAAGATAAAAGCAAGATGGCAACGGAACAGTATCCCGAAGATGGAAACTTGGGAAAGAAATGCAAAGAAAACACCGGAAGCAAAGAGGGAAAGAAAGAGAACCTTGCAACGAAGAGGAGGATCGAAGAAAGAGCACCAGAGATCGTCAAAACCAGAGGAAGGAGATCGCCGGAAAGCTGGAACGCGAGAAGATGGGAGGCACGCAAGAGCAAGAGTGCGGCGAAGGGAGAAAACGGAGCTTTTGAGCCCAAGCGGCCTCCACCGTTGGATCCAGGTCGCGAGAATCGGAGCACTCATCGCGCCGTTCATTTCGAACCGCCTCAATCCCATCAGAACACCACGCCGCCGCCGTACGATGACGGTAGCGTTGCCACTTGGCATTCAACCACTGGAACGCATTTAATGAGCGCGTGCTAGACCTTAATGATGGAGATTGGCGGAAAATTCGAAGAGATGCTGAGTAACGGTGGCGTTGACTGGCATTTTGGCTGCCCCTGGTATCCGGGCGGATGGTAGTTGTAGCACGCCGCTCGGCCCAACTGATGGTCCAGTCAGTCGGACTAATCGCCTCCTTCGACTAGACTTGAAGGGGAGGCAAGTGATCCGGCGGTAAGAACAGAGACCCCCCCCTCTGAGGGAAGTCAACGCCACGTGGAAGTCAAAGGGCCAAACGGCCGATCAGAGAAGGGGAGACCGGTCGGCCGAACGGGGTCCCCTCGGAGTCAAAGGCACCCGGCGAGGAGTCAGGGTTCCGACGCTCGTTGAACAGGATTGTACGACCGAGCAGGTGGCCCACTCGGCCGAAGGCATAAGATAGCAATGCTGCGAACAATCTCCACAGAGCACACTACCGGGAATATCCTAAGTGGACCAGCACGTGTGACCGGCCGGACGCAAGGGGACTGCCGACCGGCCGGACACTCGGCATGGAGTAAGAAGCGAACAGGACCAGGAAACATCCTCTGACAGCGGATATGGCCCACGAGCGAACCATACGTAGGATCTCATGCCAGGGTTCCGTTGTCCCATCAGAGACGTGCTCGGACTGTAGCAGTAAGAGGTCAGGTAAGCTTTTCTGACAAGCCCATATTGAGGTATGGGCTGAGGACACGTATTCACCTCGATATATGTGCGTGAGCCCCTTTCCAGCTCTATATAAGAGGCCTCACACATCACCGGAGGTACGCATTCTACGATATTCGGAGCCACTTCTTTGTTGTCCACTTGCCTGACTTGAGCGTCGGAGGATCGTCGCCCGGAACCCCTTCCCGGCCCGATTTCTTTGCAGGTTCGCCGGAGGTCCGTACGATCGGTCGGGGATCTACGTCAGCAACGCGGAGAGCGCCACGTACCCAGCGTCCATTGATTCAACGATTCGGACAGGATCATGAAGCATTAATTTTTAGCTTAAGTTTGATTAGTTTATGCTCAACGGTTAAAGATTTTTCTACTGATAGTGTTGAAGATTCATCAAGTTGGGTGCATCGATACGTTGTCTCCTTTCAACATTGATATACAATTTATTTTGTATCTATAATATTGTTAAGTTAACATGTTAAATGCTTGGATAGCTCAAAGAAATCATATATGATTTGTTGTGTTTTAGAATAAATATATTGGATTGCATTCGGTGCACTGAAAGATTTATTTATTAATTTTATTTTTCATAATTGATGTTATTTTTGTTTTCCCCACCATTTGTTTTACATTGATTGTGAAATAATACTTTTAAATACTTGTCATTTTGTTTGGTTATTTAATAAAAAATGAGCAATCAAAATCAGGTCCAGGATATAACAAAAGAAAATGGAAGCATGAGGAAGTTTCGTATTTATCTCCTTTTATATTTGTGAGGATTATTGATATGATGATTTCATATTATTTATGAGAAATGTTCTTGTCTGAATATATGAAGTTGGAAAGTTGGAGAGGTAATAGTTCTATTGACGAGATGAAGATTTCACTCTTTGTAAAATAAAATCAAAACCAGAAAGTCTATGGCGTTGGTCCTCTGATGTTCAAGTCAGAAACAGGAGAGAAAAAAATGTACTAAAGATAAAGATTTTTTTTTCTTCCCTCCTTTATACTTGACATGCTTTTTTTATACTTTTATGGTGACCCTCTATCTTCCTCTATTTAATGATATTGATTACTGTCAGAAGATGTCTTCATCTTGACTTCTTCTCCTTTAATGATAGATAGAGTGTTCTATTTGTTTTCTCTTTCCTTTATTAATTATCCGTCTTTTCTTCTTTTATCATTTATTGCTTCATTAAGTGTATAATGTCAACACCGTTCTTCGAGCCAGATAGGTGACCCGCTCGGCTCAACTCCCGGCCCGCATAGCTTGTTCTCCTGTCGATTGGACTAACTATGCTTGTTTACTCAAATGGCCGATCAGACAAAGGTCTCTTTGATCGACTAATGATCCGCTTCCCTAGTGTTAACTGCCTTGACTTTGACCTACACCATAGCAATTGACTCATGCCAGGTAGACTCTTCCTTACCGTCATATCACAATTCACAAGTCTCCCCTTCAAGTCTAGTCGAAGGAGGCTGCAAGTCCTACTGATTAGACAAGATGTCGTTGGCGACTCTGAAGCCCTTTTGGCCTAAGTGCTATAGTGTCCGATCGGGTTGTGCCCGATCTATAATCAATGGTGGCCCACAAGCCGACGCCGCTCAGTTGCATTTTGTCGTTACTGAGTTTAGTCCTGTGGCTCGTTCCTTGCCCCGATCGAGAAGATGAGCAACAACACTTGGCAGATTATCTATCGTTATGTATCCTAGGGTGAGTCTGGTCGTGACTGACATCATCCATATTTCTTGAAGATTGTGTAAATTCCTGTTAATTATGGACGAGCACGTGACTATACCTTTTTAATTAAGTTAATTAAATACGATCCGGTGATCGCAGGATACGTGTCCCTTACTATCGTCGCATGCTCGCTGTGAGAGGCGAACATTCGCGTGTGATGAGACGTGCACTTTTTCAAAATCAACGGTTGGGTCTACTTCTAGGTTTACGTAACCTTGGATCAAACAACTAAGGTCAATCGACCTCAGGGTTTATAAGCCTCGCGTGCTTCACCATCTTCCTCACTTTGCGTCTTTATTTTTGTTGGTGAGCATCTCAGCGACACTGCGTCCTTCGCCCTTTCCAGTAATCTCAGCAATTTCTCTAGTAAGCTCTCGTCTCCTTTCAATCAAATCTGTCTATTGTTCTTTCTTAGTGTCCTCTCTTTCAGTCGAGTCTCTTCGTTGTTTCCTGTCGACTTTTATTTCCAATGGCAAGCTCCTCTCAACCTCCTGTCTCCGTCCCTGGGTTCTGGTATACGTCCCTTGAGTCCAGGTTCGATGGAGGCGATGCTGAGAGTTTGAGAGTTGTCTTTGAAATTCCATCCGCTTATCAAATTGGTCTTCCTTCGGCCTTTGACGGCCTGAACGAGCCACCGTTCAGTTTCATAATATTTTTTAGAGATCAATTTACTGTTGGTCTGCGGTTCTTGGTCCACCCTTTCTTTTCCGTCGTTTGTAAACATTTTCGTATTTCTCTCCATCAACTAGTGTCGAACTCCTTTCAACTCCTATGCGGGGTTGTCATTCTGTACCGCCTGTGCGACATTCCACTAACCCCTCAGCTCTTCCACTATTTTTATTACCTCAAACTGTCCGAGCCAGAGACCTTTCTCTTCCAGGCTCGAGTTGGCCTAGTCTTTTTTTGACAAGATGTCGTCCTCCAATAAACATTGGAATGGCTACTATTTTTCCGTCTGTCTTCTCAAGCGTTCTGACTTCCCGACCAAGTGGCAATTAGAGGTGTCGAACCCTCCAGAGCTCAAAAAATACAAGAGCCTCTAAGACTACCTTCATGCAGCTTCCGACTTGGCCGATCAGAAATATCATATACACAAGTTACTGCTGGAGGGTGTCCTCTATGTGTTCGGCCTGAGCTCGATCCGCACAAGGCTTTCATCCAGCCTAGGTACGCTCCTTCTTGGTCTAACTTTTGAATCTACCTGATTTCTCTTTTTCTTTTGCAGCCCAAGTCACGTTGCGGACATGTTTGGCCGGCAAGGTCAACCTCGCGGATGCGGAGATCAATGTTGCAGCCGTGGCTAAGTTAGAGAGTTGCGGTTTGTAGCCGGTCGACTCTTAGGAGAATCCGCTCGACGAGGAGGAAGGATCTCAAGTGTTGGGAAGTGACACTGGGGGAAGTCGAACAGTCGCGAGTGATAAGCGACTGCCATAGCGGACCTTCTGCATGAACGACCGTTTATGGTCCCGATAGCTGTCGCTTCAGAGTCGGCCACCTCTGACGAGCCCTTGTAACACCGCAAAAGGCGATGAGTGGAAGGTTCCTCCTGAATTGCTACTTCAACCCTGTAAACCCCTACCACGATCAGCTCTCGACCTCTATCCGAGTGGGGTGAGACTTCTCTTCCAACCCTATTCGCATGGGGTGAGACTTCCCTTCCACTTGAGCAAGGCCTTGGGGAATTCCCTGCGTCTTTGTCCTCCGACTGGACACCTTCACTATCCGGGCTATCTCAAGTGACGATCTGCGCACTGCTGACCGCCTTCATGCCCCCATCCCTATCGGTAGTGCAGGTGTCCCACATTCGATCGATCTCCTCACAACCCACTGGCCTGATGACTTCCACACCTTCTGGCCAGAGAGAGAGAGAGAGATGCATGAGTCGAGAGGTCGAGGGTCTGCGGCAGCAAATGCGATAACATCAATATCTGTCCGTGCTAAACACCTGAGACCGCCATGTCATAGCTGGGCCCGTATTCACCGTGATTTACTCCCTCTCATACTTGTGGGGCCGGGTTGAGGGGGCCGCTAGGTTGGCGGTTCCAACCTTTGCAGCTGAGTGGCCAGAGATCGATAACGGTAATCATACACTTGTCGACTGACGAGTACCGCCATCTGGACGACCCAACGTCCCTTACCCTCGAACATCAAATAAGAATACAAGGGCTGCTTGCACATATATGGGTTGACACATGAGCCCGTGCGGTGGTGGTAGCTCCGGGGGAACTGGCGAATAACCACACCATGATGTCTACTGGGTTACGCGTATCTTTCCCTTTCTTTTGTATACTCAGTTTGTATAATGCTTAACATTCTTTGCAGTATTGGGTGGAAAGTCTGGCCATGTGTCATAGGCTTGCTTACGTGGAGCGTGAAGTCCTGCAACTCCATGCTTCGAGCAGCCAGTCATATGCTTCTCAAGCATAACTGGAGCAGATGAACGCCGAGATGGCTTAGTTAAGGGCCGATTTGAATAAAAGGTCCGAGCAGCTCGAAGTGGAGAAAGGTAAGAGCGCCGAGCAGGCGGTTCAACTGGCTTGACTTAATAAACAGGCCGCCTCCTTTGAGTCCAAAATCCACTGGACCAACACCAGGAAACTCTGAGCCGCCATTAATGATCCAGAGATAAAAAATAAAGAGTTTCGTGTGTTGGATCAGAACTTGAAGGAGGATGAGGCTACCTTGAAGGTCGAGCGGGATGGATGAACCGCAGACCAGATCGAAGCGAAGACCCAGCTCGTCGCCAAAGACGAAGAGTTGGCCAAGTTGAAGGAAGAGCTGAAGGCTTCCCACGTGGCATTGGAGACTTACCAAGGAGCCGAGTTGAGTAGGTTCGATCTTATGAAGCAGGCCTACATCTGCTCGGATGCTTTTAATGACAAGGTCGTCGATCGGGCGCTTCATCTGTTTGACCTTACGATCGACGGGACGCTCAACCAACTCAAGGAAGGTGGTTATCTTTCCACCGCTCTGACAAGTAAGGTTACCAGTCGGGACAGCTGACTGAGACGCTACCTGACGATGCCTTGGATTATCTGGAGTGAGTTTGCTCGAGTGGATCATTTTTGTATTGTTCATGCATTTTTGTAATGCAAGTATTAATGAATGATCGTTCGTTCGACTATCCTATCTTGTTCGTTCATCCTCTAATTGTCATTCGGCATTTTTTTTCTTTTCAGTTTGACTTGTATTTTAGTCGTTTATGCGTTGTCGCGCAAACTCGAGAGAAACTGCAAGTAGTTTATACCTTATGATCCGTGAAGGGTAGGCATAGCCGATCGGTGACGGGCAGCCATAGCCGATCGATCAATTCCAAATTGTTGAATGTCCACCTTATTTTAAAATTTTTGAACATTTGAGTGGCATGTTTTCCTGGTCGGCCATTTTCATTAATACTCTTTTTTATTGGGTTCGAGTTGTAAGGTCGTTGCTCGACCCTTGACGGAGACAAGAGTTTAACGTCGTCGCTCAACCATTTGGTGAAGACCTAGAGTTTAAGGTTGTTGCTCGACTGCTGATATAGACAGGGGTTTACGGATACCGCTCGACCACTTACATAGATAGGGGTTTAAGGTCGCTACTCAACCGTTGATATAGACAGGGGTTTAAGGTCGTCACTCGACCGCTAACGTGGACAGGGGTTTAAGGTCGTCGCTCGACCACTGACGTAGATAGGAGTTTATAGTCGGCGCTCGACTTTCAACTCGGTCGGTTGGCCCAAGGGTTTAGAAAACTTGGTTTTTTATTCATGTTGGCCCTGCATACAGAAGGCATATACATAAGAACATTTATATTTTCTCATGCACCTCACCCAGGTCTATAGGATTGTAGATGATTCACACTCTATGGTCGCTCGAGGTTCCTTCCATTTTTGTCATCCAAGTAGTAGGCCCTCGAGCGAAGCATCTGTATGACCTTATAAGGTTCCACCCATGGTGCCTCGAGCTTGGCGACGTCGTCGACCGACTTGATTTTCTTCCACACCAGATCCCCGACCTGAAAGGACCTCAAGATCTTCCTTCTGCTGTAGTTCTGCCTCATCCGCTATTGATATGTCATTAGCCGAACAGAAGCTTTATCCCGCGCTTCATCCACCAAGTCGAGCTTCATTTAACCTTCACTCGGTGTTTCCCTCGTTATAGAGTTGGATTCGGCCAGATTTTACTCCAACCTCTACAAGGACCACCACTTCTCCTTCGTACATCAACTGAAATGGTGTTACGCCAATCGTCTCCTTTGGAGTCGTACAAAGTGCCCACAAGACACTTTGAAGCTCGTCGACCCAGCTACCTCCTGCGTGGTCGAGCCAAGTTCGTAAGCCTCTGAGTATCTCTCGATTTGTGACTTCTGGCTAACCATTGCTCTGGGGTAGGCTACTGAGGCGAAGGCCTGCTGGATGTCATAGCCTTCGCACATCTCCTTGAGCTTCTGACCCGCAAACTGCCTGTTGTTATCCGAGACGAGTCGACAGGGGATTCCGAACCAACAAATTATGTTCTGCCAGATGAATTTGATGACTATATGTTCACTGATTTTTGCTAGTGGCTCAGCCTCCATCCATTTTGAGAAGTAGTCTATAGCCATGAGCAGGAATCTCCGATGATCAGTCACCGTCGACAATGTCCATCCCCCATTGGTCGAACGGGCAAGACACTATGGATGCTTTCATCTCTTTAGTCAGTCGATGCGAGATATTATTATACTTTTGGCAGGACAGGCATGTGGCTATCGTTCGAACGACATCCTCTTGGAGTGTTGGCTAGAAATACCCAGCTAGGAGAATCTTTTGAGCTAGCGAACGACCATCCGGATGGCTTCCACATAAGCCTTGGTGTACTTCTTGCAGGATGTACTCTGTATCCTCTGGTCCAACACACTTGAGCAAGGGCCTAGAGAAGGCTCTTTTGTATAGCTAGTCCCCAACCAAGGTGATCCATCTAGCTCTCTTCTTTAATAGACACGCTGCCTCCTGGTCGACCGACGTACTACCCGATCAGAGAAATTAAATTAACGGCATTCTCCAGTCGTTCGGGAAGACAAGTCCCTCCATTCAGTCAATATGAGCCACCAAGGAAACCTATTCGATCGAATGACTGATCATAACTGGTGATAATGAACCAGCTAACCTAGCCAGTTCATTTGCCGATTGATTGTCCAATCGGGGGATCTTCTGTACAGTGACTTCCGGAAATTTTATCTTTAGTTTCTCGAAGGCTTCTACATATAACTTGAGTCGGGGGCTGCTAATCTCGAATGACCCCGTCAGCTGCTAGGCGACCAACTGGGAGTCCGAGTGAATGTGGACCTTTGTGGCTTCAACATGTCGCGTTGCCTGCAAGCCGGCTATCAAAGCTTCATATTCAGTTTTATTATTGGTGGAACGATAATCCAGCTAAACGGAAAGTTACATCCGGTCATCACATGGTGAAATGAGCAGGATGTCGATCCTACTGCTGTAACGCCCGCCCTTCAGGTAGCACTAAGGCCACCCCAGAGGGACGGACGTCATTGAAACATAGACATCAATTATACTAATGCATATGGATTCATGGCAGCGGAAGACATATATAATTAATTGTTTTTTTTTCATATCATAACATATACCATATGCATCTAGTTCTCTTAACATAGCATGTGAAGTAAAACGTACCAACATAACATGAGTAGGATATCATACTAGCTGAACATTATCATAAGCATAGGTCCAACATTGTTCACATGCATAACTTAGATAATTCAAAACTTAAATAGATCTATCCACCAGCACTTCCACACACATCCTCATTGCCTTTCCTGCTCTGCTCCCCTTAAACAATCCATTCCTTGCCTTTATCTGCAGTACAAGGAAAACGTGTAGCTATAAGCCAAAGGCTTAGTGAGATCCTTGCCTACCCATAAATCCGAAAAACACATAACATAACATAACATGTAGAAACCATAGCATAGCATAACATAGCATGGAGAATCATAACATAGAACATATATTATCATGTAAAAACCATAACATCTCTTAACATAACATGAGGGAAAACAGAACATAATATATCATATCACATAAGGAGCATAACATATCAGAGTATAACATGTGAGTGTATATCATGATTCATATCACATTCTGTAAGCACATATCATGAAGCCTATCATATCATGTAAACATGTATCATAACTCATACCTGTTCATAAGGGTGCATAAACATAATTTCATAAATATGTGCATGTAGATGCAATATGTATATTTTTAAAACATGTATCATGGAATGCACATATGCATCATGCTTCTTTCAAAACATATAGTATACATACTTGAATATCATATCATCATCATGAGAAGGGCCCCGGCTTGTACCACATGTAAACATAAATGCGCGCAATCCCTAGAACAGGGTAGCTAGCCCCGAACCTACTAGGGATCTAGGTCCGTTCATAGTCCGTCGACCTAGGGGCGTACTGAGGAGCACATCCCTTAACGAGGTCCGTTCATAGTCCGTCGACCCCGGGGCGCTTATGGAGTCCACCCTTGGTACAAGCCATATAAAGTAAAATATCATGCATATCATATCTCATCATATCATACATGTCATAATTCTTGTCATATCATGAAGAGAGCTCTTGATCCCCAACTTAAGGGAAGCATCTCTTTACCATAGCATGAAGAGTGCTCTTGATCCCAACTTAAGGGAAGCAACTCTTTTTCATAACATGAAGAGTGCTCTTGGTCCCAACTTAAGGGAAGCAACTCTTTTTCATAATGATCCGGCGGTAAAAAGCCGGAACCCCACAAGGAGTCAACGCTGAGGGGAGGTCAAAGGGTCCAGTGGCTCACCCGAAAGGGGCGAGCCGACCGGACTCAGAAGAAAGGGAAATCTGATAGTAAAAGGCACCCTGGTAGGGACCAGGGGTCAGACGCTCAAATAAAGCAGTGCGTAATGACCGAGCGGAAGGAGGTGCCGCCCGGACGGCGCAAAGAATCAAGGCCGTCCGGACGACGTTCATCGCCCGCCCGGTGGGCCGGGCACCCCAGTCAGACGGTGGGTAAAAGACGGGGACATCTTCTGACAGCCGTCAAGTCGTATGGCTGTGCCATACTTCTAGTCTGACAACGGGTGGTCCTGTCGTCCCATCAAAGAACATGCTCGGACTGTGGCGGCATGGTGTCAGGTAAGCTCTCTGACAAGTGCATACCGTGGTATGGGTTGTTGACACGTACGCACCTCGGTGGGCGTGCATCAGTTCCTTCTCCGTCCTATATAAAGAGGCTATTACTTGCCAAAGTGCGATCTGATTTGGCGACCACTTTCTCCATAGCCTACGACTTGGCGTCGGAGGACCGTCGCGGAACCCCTCCGGCCGGTTTGTTCGAGTTCGCGAGCACTCGAAGATCCAGGAGAGCGCCACGTGCGTCCGTGACTCTTGGTTGAGACGGATCAAATTGGCGCGTGCGTGGGAACGCTCCGCATCCGGCGAGACAATGGACGAGGGGCGGCGGCCTGCAGTGACGCTTTCAGGGAGGAACTCGGCGCTGGTCGAGATAAGGGCCAAACTCGTGGAGCAAAACAAAAAGCATCCGTCGGCGGAGCGGCAAGCAACATCGGCGTCGGTGGCCGGCGGAAGCATCTCCGACCGTCGCATTCCATCGGGCCTTATTCGCACCCACAGAGCCACGCGGCCGAAGAGATATAGGATCTTCCTCGGATGAAATGCCGAGGCGGGATGGGGAAAGCTCCCCGAGCGGACTCCTCCCGAGCGGATCAATCGCCAATTCTCGGAGGCTATACTACGGGACCCTCTGCCCAAGCACTACGTGCCTCCGATCGGCGAGTACAATGGAACAACGGACCCGGATGATCATCTGGTAAGTTTGATAACATGACCACGCTCCATCAATACACCGATGGAGTGAAGTGCGAGTCTTCCTTACCACTCTCTCGGGATCCGCTCAACGGTGGTTTCGGAGGTTCCGGACGGATCCATCACGAGCTTCAAGGAATTCGAACGGCCTTCCTCCACCACTTCGCCCGATAGTCGGCGTTATCAAAAGACAAGTGTCGACTGTTCGCCATCAAGCAAGAGCCGAGAGAATCGCTCGAGCTTCCAGTGGTTCAACCAAGTGGCGATGGACATCCCAACGGCCACCTCGGAGACGATGATGAACGCCTTCACGCAAGGCCTAGCGGATGGAGACTTCTTCCGGTCGCCATCCGAAAGCCGCCCGAGATTATGATCACATGCTACATCGAGCCAACGAATATATAAATGTGGAAGAAGCGCAAGCCGCTCGGAAAAGGAAGCTCCCGCCGAGCGCGCACCTGCAAGCCGCTCAGCAGCCGCCCAGAGGACCGAGGGCCGATGCAATCCGACCCCCATACCAAATCTCACGTACAAGAGGTGGCTGCCGCTCGGCCCAAGCCAAAGAGGAGGTGGACCCCTATGTTCTGCACCTTCCACCAGACGGATACACACAACACGAGGGATTGCCAAGCATTCCCTTGTTGTCCAATCCGTTCCCAGGAAAGCCGAACGACGGTCTCCTCCCATCGACAGGAGACATAGGACTCATGAAGCCGACCGGACCCACATCGAGAGGCGACACCACCAGACGCCGATCTCCGAGGCGGGAGAATCGCCGGGCGTCGAGCAATACTTCCCGGGGAGAGAGAAACCAATACTTCCGGGCGAGATCAACGTTATTGCCGGACCGACCGGAGGAGACTCAATCGAGCGAGAAAGGCGGGCGTCCGAAACTGCGGATCCCGCGGTCGGTGTAGTCAAGAACGGGCAAGTGGACCGAAATCACTTTCGGACCGGGGACTTAGAAGGAGTAGAAGTGCCCCACGACGGCTGCTCGTTAAAGCGGTAATAGCAAATTACACCATTCACCGCATATTTGTTGACACGGGGAGCTCGGTCAACATCATATTCAAGAAGGCGTTCGACCAGTGCAAATTGATCGAGCCGAGCGCCCATGACGACCCGCTCTACGGGTTTGAACGGCAAGTTCACCGGTCGGACAAATCCTAGCCACCTCGGCTGGGAGAAGAGCCGCTCAGAGGACCAGGACAATCAACTTCGTGGTGGTCGACTCTCCATCATCCAACGTCATTTTGGGACGGCCGGCGCTCGGCGAATTCCGAGCGGTTGTCTCAACCTTCCAAAAGATAAAGTTCCCAGTGGAAGACAAAGTAGGAGAAGTGCGGGAGATCAGCTCGGCGTTGCTATATAGAGATGATCCGGGCGGAGGCTGGCTCCGAAGGCACCCCGAATCGAGGTACACGCCATAACCTCCTGCTTTAATTTATGATGAAAAGGAGGAAGTCCAGATTCATCCAACCCGATCGGAGGCCACGACTTTTATCGCCTCGATCCGGAAGAAGAGCAAGGAGAAGGCGATCCAGTGCCTCCAACGAAATTATGATGTCTTCGTCTGGTCGACACATGAGTTACCTGGAATTTCCCCAAGCCACATGAATTGCATGTCCGACCGGACCTCGGTAGGTGAAGCGAGAAAAAGGGATTTGGTGAGCGGAATACTATTATCCCGGTAGAAAAACTTCAAGGCCGACCACATCGCGGTCAGGTTCCCAAGTGGTAGCGTAGTCTTGGTCTCCAAGCCGGGCGGCAAGGGTGTGCATCGACTTTCGAGACTTAAACAAAGCATGCCCCAAGTTTTTATCCTCTGCCCGGATAGATCAGTTGGTGGACTCTACGGCCGGCGCATGCTTGACGCCTACCAAGGATATCATCAAGTCCCGCTCGCCCGGGAAGATCAAGAAAAAGTAAGCTTCGTAACGGCCGACGGCACATATTGCTACAATGTGATGCCGTTCGGATTGAAGAATGCCGGGGCCACCTATCAACGCTTGATGAACAAAGTGTTCAAGGAGCAGATCGGGCGGAATCTGGAAGTACATCAAGGATCATGCGGAGGTCATCCGGGCGGACGCTCGTTGGCCAAGAAGATTCTCTTGGCCGGATACTTTTGGCCAACTTTATAAACAGATGCCGCTCGGACAGTATCTACATGTCTTTCGTGCCAGAAGTATCACAACTTCTCCCACCGACCGGCGGAGGAGATGAAGGCATCAACCATCTCATGTCCGTTCGATCAATGGGGAATGGATATTGTGGGTCCATTTCCGATGGCGACCGGGCAGAGAAAGTTTTTACTAGTGGCAGTAGACTATTTCTCCAAGTGGGTGGAGGCCGAGCCGTTGGCAAAGATCACTGAACAAATGGTTAAAAAATTCATCTGGCAACACATCATTTGTCGGTTCGGCATCCCTCGCCGACTAGTGTCCGACAACGGACGGCAGTTCATAGGGAAGATGTTAGAGGATTGGTGCAAAAGCTACGGCATTGAGCAACATTTCACGTCCGTGGCCTATCCTCGAGCAACGGTCAGTCGAAGTCGCCAACCGGAAATTCTTCGTATTTTCGCTCGGCTCGACCATATGGGAGGAAGTTGGCGGATGAAGTGCGGCGTCTTGTCATCCGAACGACGCCAAAAGAAGGGACAGGAGTCACACCGTTCCATTTGGTATATGGCGGTGAGGCTGTCATTCCGGTCGAAGTCGGCATTGAGTCAGCCCGAATCCAGAGCTATGGTGATGGCAATGCCGAACGAAGAAACATGGAGCTGGACTTGGTAGAAGAGGAGAGGGCAAAGGCGTCCGTTCGGCTGATGGCATACCGTCAGCGGATGAGGCAAAACTACAACTGGCGCGTCATTCCCAGATCGTTCCAGGTCGGCGATCTTGTCTGGAAGAAAGTGAAGCCGGTCGGCGATGTCGGCAAGCTTGAAGCTCCATGGGCAAGTCCCTTCAAAGTCATCGAAAAGCTCCGCTCGGGCGCATATTATTTGGAAGACGAGGACGGTAGGCAGCTAGATAGACCGTGGAGCGCGAACCACCTCCAACCTTATCGGTCGGGGTGAAAGGTGTATCACTGTAAATCACCCTGTGTACTTCATTTTTCGACTAAATACTTGAAATGCAGAGATGAAAAGTCAAAAGAGCGAATATAAGGCATTATCATCGTGACCCGAAGGCCCCGAGCCGATCGGTAGGGAGGTTTATGTCGAACAAGGGCTCGAACTCAAGACCCGAGCTGTTCACCGGGCTGCATACTAGTGTGGCAGGAAACCAAAACCCTCGCTGATCGGGATGATAGAGGGAGATTATTGCCTGGAGCGAAGGCCTGAGCCGTTTGGCTAGGTACATTTTAGCCGAGACTACCTCGGATGATTATATACAAGCCAAGCGCTCGACGACGAAGGCCGCGCCGTTCGTAGGGTGTCGATCTCCTTTGGGCCGACGAGCTCCGTCGTTAAAATCGAGAGCGCCGACCGGCTATAAAACCGCGCCGTCGACTCCGACGATAAATATCGAGGCGAGCGGCGTCTTTAAATAATCGGCGGGCCGCGAGCTCGTCGTTAAAATCGAAACGGCCGGCTATAAAAACAGCGCCGTCGAGCTCCGACGATAAATATCGAGAGACGACCGGCGTAAATAATCCGCGCCGACGAGCTCTGTCATTAAAAATCGAGAGCCGCGCCGACCGGCTATAAAAACCGCGCCGTCGAGCTCCGACGATAAATATCGAGAGACGAGCCGGCGTCTTTAAATAATCCGAGCGGACGCGCCGACGAGCTCCGTCGTTAAAAATCGAGAGCCGCGCCGACCGGCTATAAAAACCGCGCCGTCGAGCTCCGACGATAAATATCGAGAGACGAGCCGGCGTCTTTAAATAATCCGAGCGGACGCGCCGACGAGCTCCGTCGTTAAAAATCAAGAGCCGCGCCGACCGGCTATAAAAACCGCACCGTCGAGCTCCGCGTCTATAAACGCCTGAGCTGGAGGTCTTGCGAAAATCCAGCGAAAACCCCTTTGGAGACAAGGATTTCTAGCTAAAATAGAAGCTAAAATAGAGAGGAACAGAAGATTATCTAATATGCAAGTCAAAAAAGTCATTACATAAGCCGGGCCGAACGGCGGGAATTCAAAAAAGCTTACAAAAACGCCCTTCACACATCAAAATCAAAAAGAGCGTCGGGAATGGCATCCATCACGCTCGCTAAGTCCTCGGGGGGGATGGTCAGCTCGGCAGACAGGTGACCTTTGGTCTTCAAGTAGCCCACCGCCGCCTTGATTGCCTCCTCGAACGTGAGGGATATCTTGTCGGTAAACTTCTCTCCGAAGCCTTCCGAGCGGAGGAACGCCTTCCTCACTTCCTCCGAGCGGGCCGACTCTCCCTCTTGATATTCCTTGAGCGCGGCATGGGCAGCGTCGCTAGCGGCTTGGAGATCCTTCAAGTCTCCATCGAATCTTTGGAGATCAGCCGAGCGGTTCTCTTTTTCGGTGGCCAGCAGAGCATCCAGGTCCTTAATGCGTTGCTCAAGCCCGGATCTCCACCTTCATGTGGTCCATATCATTGATGGCCTGTTGCTGGATCTCCTTGTCTCTTTGTTTAATCATTGTTTCAAGCCGAACGACCTTGCTCGCCGGATCACAGCTCGTTTCCGCTCGACTTCTAGTGATTTTTGGCCTTCTCCAGAGCGGCCGTCGACCGCCTGGCGTCCCCCGCCTTTTTGTTTCTTCGTTCCTCCTCCAGCTCGGCCAATCGATCGCTAATGGCGATCTGCTCCACCCAGTTCCGCTAGCAAACACGAGCAAGTTAAAAACTTCAAATAGGAGAAAAGAAGGGGCCATACCCCGGTAGCCGATTGAAGGTTCTGTCGCCGAGCTGCCCGGAGTCAATTTGGCTATACGACTCGAGCATCTATCCAAGCTTGTGCGAGAGGACCCGTCGGGGTGATCATCTGCTCGAAATACCGGCCGATCGGCGACCATGTCGCCTCGAAGGAAGGCGCGGGGCAGTTTAAGTAGATTCGGCGCTCGGCCCGCTCGAGATGGCCCACCGGAAGAGGAGGGTAGCTCGCCTAAACGCCTGAGACGTCGTCGAGTCCTCGAAGGGCTGGACGGCGGAACTTGCCCTCGGAGAATCTCGAGGGGTAGGGTACTCTCGAGGGAAACCGTACCGGACAGCACCTACACCCCGCTCAGGTTGTGGCTCATCAAGTGTAGAGGCAGATGCGGATTCCGGTCGAGTCTTGTGAGCGCATCATCGGCGGCAGGCCTCCACTTCAGCTTCACTTCCATGTTCTATATTGCCCGTGGCCTCATCGGAGGGGCGGGCGTCCGGCTTCGGGACCGTTGGCGTCCCCTCACCTTCAGCCGGAGCCAGGCCCCGTTCGGCGGCCTCCTTGCTCGTCACCGCCTCAATCTGAGCGGCTTTCAGTTTGAGCTTTTCGGTAGCTCTGGCTCTCCACATGACCTCAGCTGCAGAAGCAGAGAATAAATCAGTTAGAACAAAATAAAGGAGGAGATAGGGAAGCTTACTCATGCTACAAGGCAGATCGGCTGGTGCAAAAGACAAGCCGAATATATGCATTACTCCTGGGAGAAGCATCTTGTCAATGTGGTAGCGCTGACCGACTAGCTGTTCGGCTGCATGGAGATAGTCTGCGTCACCTCTAAACTTGCCGAGCTCCGGTTGCGCAGGCATAGCCGTCTGCCACTTGGTGCGGAAAGTGGGCCGCTCGGGAAAGCGTATATAGAAAAAATTCTCCTTCCAGTGTTTGTTGGAGCTCGGCATATTATCGAAAAGGACGAAGCCTATCCTAGATTGGAAAACAAAGGTGCCCCACTCGGCTTGCTTGGGATAGTAGAAGTAGTGGAAGATTTTTGGGGTTAAGGGAATGCCGTTCAGTTTGAACAAAACTACCACTCCGCTCAGCAACCTAATAGAATTAGGAACTACTTGGCCGAGCGGAATGCGGAAATAGTTGCAAACTTCTAAGAAAAACTTGTGAGGAGGAAAACGTAGGCCGGCCAGGAATTGATCACGGAAGAAGACAACAGTGCCGGACGGAGGATCGTTAGGCCGATCGGAAGGCGTGGCTAACACTATTTCGTGGTCGGTCGGTAGGTCATATGCTCGAATAAGGCGCATGGCGTCTTCCTCGTCGAACCGACTTTCCATGTTCGAGTACCAAAGACCCGGAGCACCGCCGGTTGACTGCGAGGTACTGGTCATGATCGAAAGGCCAGAATGCGGGATAGAAGAGGATGGTTCAAGCAAAGGAAGAAAACCGACTGACGAGGATGATTAACAGAAAGAAGAACGCGTCTCGAGCGAGAAAAAGGATCTTACAAGCGAGGGAGATGATCGGAAGTTGCCGTGTGATCGTCGGGAAGTCTGAGCACAAGGTCGCCGGCGAAAGGAGGAGCGACAGGAATCTGGAAATGAAGAAGATGAAATGCGGCGGAAACGGAGTCAAGGGCTTTATATCGCCGCCCGGAAGCGATCTCCACCGTCCGATCCAGGTCGTCGATATCGAGGTTGTCATCTGATCGTCCGTTTCAAACGGCGGCTGTCCCATCGGAAGTGACGCAACCGCCATACTCTGACAAATGCACGATCGCCACGTGTCAGCCGGTTACTAGCCGCATTTAATGAACTCCCCTTACCGTGCGCAGAGCACGTGATGGGAGGTGTGGAAGAACAACGGACGTCGATTCCAAGAAAATACAAGGCATGGACAAAGTATCGCCGAACGGACAGATATCGCCGCATGGATGAGCAGCCGTATGTCGCGCCGAGCGGCCTAATGCAATAATCATTGTTCGGCAGATCGGCAGTCCAGTCAGTCGGACTTTGCCTCCTTCGACTAGACTCGAGAGGAAGGCAAGTGATCCGGCGGTAAAAAGCCGGAACCCCACAAGGAGTCAACGCCGAGTGGCTCACCCGAAAGGGGTGAGCCGACCGGACTCAGAAGAAAGGGAAATCTGATAGTAAAAGGCACCCTGGTAGGGACCAGGGGTCCGACGCTCAAATAAAGCAGTGCGTAATGACCGAGCGGAAGGAGGTGCCGCCCGGACGGCGCAAAGAATCAAGGCCGTCCGGACGACGTTCATCGCCCGCCCGGTGGGCCGGGCACCCCAGTCAGACGGTGGGTAAAAGACGGGGACATCTTCTGACAGCCGTCAAGTCGTATGGCTGTGCCATACTTCTAGTCTGACAACGGGTGGTCCTGTCGTCCCATCAAAGAACATGCTCGGACTGTGGCGGCATGGTGTCAGGTAAGCTCTCTGACAAGTGCATACCGTGGTATGGGTTGTTGACACGTACGCACCTCGGTGGGCGTGCATCAGTTCCTTCTCCGTCCTATATAAAGAGGCTATTACTTCGCCAAAGGTACGCATGATACAGATTTGGCAGCCACTTTCTCCATAGCCTACCTGACTTGAGCGTCGGAGGACCGTCGCCGGGAACCCCTCCCGGCCCGGTTTGTTGCAGGTTCGCCGGAGCACTCGAAGATCCAGCAGAGAGCGTCACGTGCCCAGCGTCCGCTGACTCTTGGTTCGGACAGGATCACATAACATGAAGAATGCTCTTGGTCCCAACTTAGGGGAAGCAACTCTTTAGGTTTTTCTTCTTACATAAGCCATTCACACATGCATTATATAACATGTTCTTATCATAACATAAAGTATAACATGTTATTTTCTTATCATCAAACTTGGCATATCATCTCATGAACTTAGCATAACATATCATGAACATGGCATATCATATCATGAGTCTAGCATATCATATCATGACCATAGCCTATCATGTCATAAGTCTATCATATCATATCATAAACATGGCACATCTTATCATAAGACATAGAAATGCAACATATCGTAAAGCATATTTTCATCACATCATAAAGCATGAAAGCTTAATCTACTTATATATCAAAGGCTACATATCATGAAAATGCATAAGCATGTTTGGTTAGGTTTAAACTCTTTCCTAACCCAATTAATCCATCTTGGCCGAACCATATCAGTAGGTTTCAACCTCATTTCATTCCATATGAAGCATAGAACTTAACCACATAACATGAAAACTTGATCTAAGCACATACAAGGCATTATACTTCATGAATAAGCATGTTTGAGTTCAAAACTCTAACCTTAACCCATTTATTTCAATTTGGCCGAAACATATCAGTAGGGTTCTTATATCATTTGGTTCCATATGAAGCATAGAACTTATCCACATAACATGTAAACTTGATCTAAGCACATACAAGGCATTATACTTCATGAATAAACATGTTTGAGTTCAAAACTCTAACCTTAACCCATTTATTTCAATTTGGCCGAAACATATCAGTAGGGTTCTTATATCATTTGGTTCCATATGAAGCATAGAACTTATCCACATAACATGTAAACTTGATCTAAGCACATACAAGGCATTATACTTCATGAATAAGCATGTTTGAGTTCAAAACTCTAACCTTAACCCATTTATCTCAATTTGGCCGAAACATATCAGTAGGGTTTCATATCATTTTATTCCATAAGAAGCATAAGACTTAAACATGTAACATGCACATTTAGTCTAAGTACCTATAGAGCATTGTACAAGTACCTACAAGGCACTATACTTCATGAATAAGCCTATTTGAGTTCAAAACTCTAACCCTAACCCATTTATTTTCATTTGGCCAAAACATATCAGTAGGGTTTCATGTCTTTTTATTCCATAAGAAGCATAAGACTTAAACATGTAACATGCACATTTAATCTAAGTACCTATAGAGCATTGTACAAGTACCTACAAGGCACTATACTTCATGAATAAGCCTATTTGAGTTCAAAACTCTAACCCTAACCCATTTATTTTCATTTGGCCGAAACATATCAGTAGGGTTTCATATCATTTTATTCCATAAGGAGCATAAAACTTAAACATATAACAAGCCCATTTAATCTAAGTGCATACAAGGTATTGTACTTCATGATCTAAGCATATTTGAGTTCAAAACTTTAACCCTAACCCATTTATTTCAATTTGGCCAAACATATCAGTAGGGTTTCATACCATTTTATTCCATAAGAAGCATAAAAACCTTGGTTATAAACATGTAAAAATTCATACATCACAAAGAGGTACAACTAGTATGGTTTCTATCTAAAATTCTTGACCTAAGGCCTTATAATCAATTTTGGCCGAACCATATAGATAGGTATCTCTTTTTTTTTTTCACAACATGAAGAATGAAGACTTAACTAACAACATGTGAAATTCATATATCATAGAGTAGAAAAATTAAGCATGTGATCAAAGAAAACTTGTTCTAGGTCCTCTCTTCCATCCTTGGCCGAAACATGCAATAAGGCTCTAAATTTCTCTTTTTCTTTTTCTATAACATGAAGCATCTCTTATCACTTGTTAAACCTAAGTGACTACCTATTCTTTATCTTGACCACATTCTTGCAAGGAAATTTTTAGAGTTTCGAAAAAACATTTTATACCGAAGCTACTTGTACTGTAGTGAGGGGATACTCACATCCTTGCGCTTGTTTTCCTTAGAGATTTAACCTTTGTTGTGGATCCTTCCTAGAGAGGGGAAGCTTCCTTGCTCCTTGGTCTCGGCAAGAAGAGGAAATGGTGAAGAAGAGGTCACGGTGGAGGAGGAGGGAGTAGGAAGGTGAATGAGGAAAAATGTCAACTCATTTTAATTTCCTCCTTTTATTCATCATGAGAGGTGGAAGGAAAAATATATTTTTCTTTCTCCTTTCTTTTTCTCTCTTCATAATTAAGAGAAAAGTCTAGATACATCTCTTCTTGGTGAGTAAGAAAAGAATATTCTAGAGCATCTCTTCATTAGAGAGGAAGAAGACAACTCTCACTTCTCCTTCTAAGAGAAGAGCCTTTTCTTCTTACATTTAATTATGGTTTCCCTCTCTTTTCTAACAATAATTTATCTTGGTCTAGTGGTTATCTTATTCAGGCATCTAATGAGAGATCTAGAGTTCAAGTCCTAGACCTTATATATTTTTATTTCTATTTTATTTGTTTAAGTGTTCGGCTAGGAGCAAAATTTAACTAAAGCATATATATTTTTTTCTTTATTCATGATAAAATATTCTAGAATTTTGCTAAGGACCCTATGGGTGTTACAACTGCCTTGCCAGGTAGACGAGCCATCGACATATATCTTCCAAGTCACTTCTAGTTCGTCACTCTGGACTTCTGTGATGAAATTAGCCAAGGATTAAGCTTTTATCACCGTTCGGGGTTGGTATTGGATGTCGAACTCATTTAGTTCAGTTGCCCACTTGATTAGCTGACCCGATGCCTCTGGGTTGAGGAGGACTCTTCCCAAGGTATTGTTGGTCTTCATGATAATTGGATGAGAGAGGAAGTACGGATGGAGTCTTCCAGCGGCAAGTACCAAAACGTAAGTTAACTTTTCAAGATCAGTGTAGCTGGATTCGACATCTTTCAATATATATGACTTAAAAAATACACAGATTGTTGCTCTTGCCTATTCTGTTTAACTAATGCTGAGCCGACCACATATTCGGTGGAAGACAAATAGATCCAAACCAGCTCCCTAGCTCTTAGCTTAGCTAAGATGGGCAAGGAATTTAGATAATCCTCGAGGTCTTCGAATGCCTGGTCACACTCCACATCCCAATGGAATTTTGTTGCTCGACACAGCATCTTGAAGAACTGTAGGCTCCTATCGGATGATTTGGAAATGAACCGGGACAAGGTAGTAATACGGTCGGTCAGCCGTTGGGCCTCCTTGAAGTTGCGTGGTGGTGGCATATCTTGCAGGGCCTTGACCTTGCTCGAATTCGCCTCGATCCCCCATTCGGTGATGATGTATCCCAGGAATCGACCGCTCTTAGCGACGAAAAGCACTTGTTCAAGTTCAGCTTAATTCCATAAGACCTCAAAGTTTAGCAGGTATCCTTGATGTTTGCGCAAAGATCAATAGCTCTGGGGGATTTTATTAGTTGTTATCGACATATACCTCTATATTGTGGTCGATCTGCCACTAGAACACTTTGTTTATGAGCCTCTGGTACGTGGCACCGACGTTCTTTAGTCTGAATGACATAATGTTGTAGTAGAATGTTCCATCAGCCGTAATAAAACTGATCTTTTCTTGATCTTCTCGGGCGAGCGACACTTGGTGATAACCCGATAGGCGTCGAGCATGCAAATCAGCTCGCAACCTGCCGTAGAGTCCATCATCTGGTCTACCCAGAATAGTGGATAAAAATCTTTCGGACACACCCTATTCAGGTCACGGAAGTCTATGCAGACCCTCCATTTGTTGTCTGGCTTGGGGACCAGTACGATGTTGGCGATCCAGCTCAGAAATTGTACCTCTTGTATATGTCTATCATCCAGGAATTTATCTATCTCCATTCGGATGATCAGGTTTTGTTCCGCACTGAAATTCCTTTTCTTTTGGTTCACCGGCCTAGCGTCTGGTCGGACGTGTAGCTCGTGCTGAGCCACACTTGGCGAAATGCCAGAAAGCTCATGTGTCGACCAAGCGAACACATCATAATTTTACCTCAAACAGGCTACCAACTCCGTCTTTTTCTTGTCCTCTAGATCGGCGGTAATGAAGGTGGTCGCTTCCGACCGGCTAGGGTGGATCTAGACCTCTTCTTTTTCTTCATAAACCAACATAGGGGGTTTCTCTGTGATAGTGTTTACCTCTAAGCGTGGGTTTTTCCGAGCGGCTCTGGCTTCAGACTTGACCATCTCGATGTAGCATCGTCGAGTGACTAACTGGTCTCCTTTGACTTCTCCTACCTTATCGTCCACCGAGAATTTGATCTTCTGATAGTAGGTGGACACCATCGCTCTGAACTCATTGAGTGTCGATTGGCCTAAGATGACATTGTAGGTCGAGGGCGCGTCTACCACAATGAAACTTGTGGCCATTGTCTGCTTTAGGGGCTCCTCTCCGAGTGAGATGGCCAATTTGATTTGGGCGATTGGCAACACTTCGTTGCCCATGAAGACATAAAGTGGAGTCGTCGTTAGCAGCAGCTCACTTCTGTCAATTTACAGTTGGTCAAACGTCTTCTTGTATATGATATTGACCGAGCTTCCTGTATCAATAAAAGTTCGGTGGACTGTATAATTGGAAATTGCCACTCGGATAATTAAGACATCGTCATGGGGGACCTCCACTCCTTCTAAATCCTTAGGATCGAAGTAGATCTCGGGTCCTCCAACTTTCTCCTTGTTGCAACCAACAAAGTGGATCTTGAGCCGTCGAGCATACAACTTCCTGGCTCGATTGGAATCTTCGTCGGTCGACCCACCGACGATTATCCCTATCTCCCCCCGAGCGACGTTACTCCGATTTTCTTCCTCCCTTACTGACAGTCTGGAAGGGACTCTAGCAGGGCTTCGGTCATTTCTTGGTTGATGACGTTGTGGCTCAGCTGTCCTCTCCTCCCTCCTTCGTCCTGCTGACCAACTTCGTTGGTGCCGGTCTGGAATTGGTGATCGACGACAGTATCCGTGTGGAGTCAACCGATTAGCTGTCAGGTCGTAGCAGTCCCGGGAATTGTGCGTTGTTGACTAGTGGAAGGTGCAAAACATTGGTACCCACCTCTTGCCCTTCGGACGAGCAGATGCCACTTATTGTACGGCCTGTGTCCTAGTCTCATGGTGTGTAGGGGCTCTTGACCATGGCCCCTTAGGTGGCTGATGATTACTGAATTGACGTCGCTCGAATACTCCTGCGGGTTCGGCAGTCGTCTCCTTCTTCCTTACTGTCTGAGCTTCTTCTACATTAATGTATTCATTGGCCTTTTTTGGAGATGACCAAAGTCTTTCGGTGGCCGCCGAATAAGCGATCGGAAGAACTCTCCTTCGGTGAGCCGAAGACGTTCACCAACACATATGAGGAGACCAATAAAATGTCCATCGTCACCTAATTAAAGCGCTGGATATATGCCCTCAAGGTCTCTCGGGGTCCTTGCTTTAGCGAGAATAGATTCACGCTCGTTTTCTGGTGGCGATGACTACTAGTAAAGTGATGCATGAATGTTGCTCGGGAGTCTTTGAAGTTATAGATTGAGCTATTCATTAATCGTTTGAACCACCGTTGTACTGATCCAGATAGAGTGGTAAGGAAGACTTGTCATTTCACTCCGTCAGTGTACTGGTGAAGAGTGGTCGCGTTGTCAAACTTGGCCAAGTCGCCGTCAGGGTCAGTCATTCCATTGTACTCCCCGATCGTCAATGGGGTGTAATGCTTTGGCAGAGGGTCATTTAGAATCCCCTCCGAGAATTGTTGATTAACTCGCTTAGGCAAGTCATCTCCCCTTGGGGCTTTTCCCTTTCGTGTGTCCCGTGCAAGCGCCTCATCCGAGGAAGATCCCCGGTCTATAGTTGTTCGGCCCTTCTCTTCTGAGAGAGCCCATAATGACGCTCGGTTGAATGGATCCGGTGCCTTAAGGGCTTCTTCATAGGTGTCAATCAGCCTCTTGTTCAGTTCCCGAGCGGAAATTTGTTTCGCTCGATCTCCTCGTTCAACTCATTCCGCTATTGAGGCTCAGTAGCAACTCATTCCGCTACTGAGGCTACAGGCTCCTGTGTTTACCGATCGTCTAGCGTCTGTTGCTGTCTTTGCTCCAATATCTTCGTAACTTGAGCTTGTATTAGTGCATTGAGATTCTCTTGCGTCAGTGTCACAGTTGTGAGTCTTCCGTCGTCTTCCATCTTCTTATTCGGATGCAGGCTATTTTCCTACAAATGAAATCAAAATGTTCCTGTCCGAATATGAGAAGTTGGAAAACCGAGGAGGTAGCAGTTCCGTTGATGGGATGAAGACCTCGCTCTCTACAAAACAAAACCAAAACTAGGAAAGGGGTTCCTGGTGTTGGCCATCCGACACTCAAGTCGGAAACATGAGAGGAAAAAAGTGTACTAAGGATAAAGGGTTTTTTTCTCCCCTCCTTCATACCTAGTGTGCCCTTTTTATACTTTTGCTGATGACCCTCCATATTCCTCTGTTTAATGAAATTGATTACCGTCAGAGGATGTCTTCGTCTTGACTTCGTCTCCTTTAATGATAAATGGAGTGTTTTATTTGGTTTTCTCTTTCCTTTATTAATTATTCATCTTTTCCTCTTTTATCATTTTATTGCTTCATTAAGTGTATAATGCTAACATCGTTCTTTGAGCCAGACGCGTGACTCGCTCAGCTCGGGCTCCCGGCTCTTATAGCTTGTTCTCCTGCCGATCGGATTAACTATGTTTGTTTACTCAGATGGCCGATCGGACAAAGGTATCTTTAATCAACCAATGATCCACTTCCTTGGTATTGACCGGCATGATTTTGACCTACATCGTGATAATTAACTCGTGCCAGATAGATTCTTCCTTACCGCCACATCAAGGAAGATGTCAAGTTTGTTGAAGCACTTTTAGATATGGTAAATCTGGTAGCATATAAAGCGGAAAATGGGCTCAAACCTAGGTATCTGAATTATTTTGAGGAGAAGATGTAAGTTTCTCTACCAAACTCAGGTTTGAAGGCCAAACCATATATTGAATCAAGAATTAAAATCTTCAAAATAGATTTTCATATCGTGTATGACATGTTGAATGACCCCAATACAAATATCTTTGGTTTTGATCCAATAAAAAAATGTATTACGGTAGAAAAAATCATGTGGAATTCATATATTCAGGTTTGCATATTTAAATGATTATAGTTTCTAATATTGAATGTTGTTGATTATTTTGTAATAATAATATAATTTATTTATTTATTTTTGTAGAGTCATCCTTCTCATTTAATTTGGCAAAATAAGCTATTTCTTTCTTTCTTTTTTTTTTTACGATCTAATTATTATTTTTGGAAAAGATAGAGTAACAAAAATAAGTGTCGAAGGTCCCACCGATATGATGGAAGACATGCAGAGAGAAGAAATCAATAATTATACTAACAATGACATTGAAACAACTGTGGAAGATGGCCTTAAAGATTTGGATCCTTTGCAATCTCCAAGAAGTGAAGCAGTCCGCACCAGAAGAAGAGAAAAAGAAACAAAAGCAATGATAATATGATTATCGTTGGTAAAGCAAGTCAAGTTTTTACAAAAGCAATTGGAGTGCAGAAATTTTAGAAAAGTCACAAAAAGTTAATTCTGAGATAATAAACATTTTCAATCTTACTCTAAGAGAAGTCATGGAAGTAGTGTGTCAAATAGCCAAATCGCATGAGTTAATTGAAGTGTTTTTTTTAGCATGCCTGGAGAAGAAAAAGAACTTTGGATTAAATGGAGATACGTTATATTGACAGTTTTTTAATGTCGATTTCACGGATATAAAAAAAGGTATATATAGATACATAAGTATTAAACACATGATAGGATAAATCTTAGATCGTCAGTTCCTGAGAATCGATCCCTGACTATTATGTCAGAGATATCATGGGGCAACTGTCTATTCTACGCCCTGGGGGCAAAGAACTTTGGGTTAAATGCAGATCTGTTATATTAACGGCCCCTAGTACCAACCCCATAAATATAGAGGGAGATACATGCAGTTACACAGGCGTCAGACGTATGATGAGATAAATCTAAGTAGTTAGTTTATGAGAATCTTTTGAGCTAGCGAGCGACCATCCGGATGGCTTCCACAGAAGTCTTGGTGTACTTCTTGCAGGATGTACTCTATATCCTCTGGTCCAACACACTTGATCAAGGGCCTAGAGAAGGCTCTTTTGTATAGCTAGTCCCCAACCAAGGTGATCCATCTAGCTCTCTTCTTTAATAGACGCGTTGTCTCCTGGTCGACCGACGTACTACTCGATCGGAGAAATTCAATTAACGGCATTCTCCAGTCGTTCGAGAAGACGACTCCCTCCATTCAATCAGTATGAGCCACCAAGGAAATCTATTCGATCGAATGGATGATCATAACTGGTGATAATGAACCAGCTAACCTAGCCAGTTCATTTGCTGATTGATTGTCCAATCGGTAAATCTTCTGTACAGTGACTTCCTGAAAATTTATCTTTAGTTTCTCGAAGGCTTCTACATATAACTTGAGTCGGGGGCTGCTAATCTCGAACATCCCCGTCAGCTGCTGGGCGGCCAACTGGGAGTCTGAGTGAATGAGGACCTTTGTGGCTTCAACATGTCGCACTGCCTGCAAGCCGGCTATCAAAGCTTCATATTCAGTTTTATTATTGGTGGAATGATAATCCAGCTGAACGGAAAGTTGCATCCGGTCTTCACGTAGTGAAATGAGTAGGATGTCGATCCTACTGCCCTACCAGGTAGACGAGCCATCTACATATATCTTCCAAGTCGCTTCTAGTTCGTCACTCTGGACTTTTGTGATGAAGCCAAGGATTAAGCTTTTATCACCGTTCAAGGTTGGTATTGGATGTCGAACTCACTTAGTTCAGTTGCCCACTTGATTAGCCGACCGGATGTCTCTAGGTTGAGGAGGACTCTTCCCAAGGTACTGTTGGTCTTCATGATAATTGGATAAGAGAGGAAATACGGATGGAGTCTTCGAGCGGCAAATACCAAAGTGTAAGCTAACTTTTCAAGATCAGTGTAGCTGGATTCGGCATCTTTCAATATATATAACTTAAAAAATACACAGGTTGTTGCTCTTGCCTATTATGTTTAACTAATGCTGAGCCGACCACATATTCGATGGAAGACAGATAGATCCAAACCAGCTCCCCAGCTCTTAGCTTAGCTAAGATGGGCAAGGAATTTAGATAATCCTTGAGGTCTTCGAACGCCTGGTCACACTCCATATCCCAATGGAATTTTGTTGCTCGACGTAGCATCTTGAAGAACTGTAGGCTCTTATCGGATGATTTGGAAATGAACCAAGACAAGGTAGTAATACGCCCGGTCAGCCGTTGGGCCTCCTTCAAGTTGCGTGGTGGTGACATATCTTGCAGGGCCTTGACCTTGCTCGAATTCGCCTCGATCCCCCATTCGGTGATGATGTATCCCAGGAATCAGCCGCTCTTGGTGCCGAAAAGCACTTGTTCAAGTTCAGCTTGATTCCATAAGCTCTCAAAGTTTAGCAGGTATCCTTGATGTTTGCGCAAAGATCAATAGCTCTGGGGGATATTATTAGTATGTTATTGACATATACCTCTATATTACGGTCAACTGTCGCTAGAACACTTTGTTCATGAGCCTCTGGTAGGTGGCATCGACGTTCTTTAGTCTGAATGACATAATGTTGTAGCAAAATGTTCCATCAGCCGTGATAAAGCTGATCTTTTCTTGATCTTCTCGGGCGAGCGGCACTTGGTGATAACCCGATAGGCGTCGAGCATGCAAATCAGCTCATAACCTGTCGTAAAGTCCATCATCTGGTCTATCCGGAATAGTGGATAAAAATCTTTCGGACACACCCTATTCAAGTCACGGAAGTCTATGCAGACCCTCCATTTGTTACCTGGCTTGGGGACCAGTACGATGTTGGCGAGCCAGCTCGGAAATTATACCTCCTGTATGTGTCTAACCTCCAGCAATTTGTCTATCTCCACTCAGATGATCATGTTTTGTTCCGCACTGAAATTCCTTTTCTTTTGTTTCACCGGCCTAGTGTCTGGTCGAACGTGTAGCTTGTGCTGAGCCACACTTGGCAAAATGCCAGAAAGCTCATGTGTCCACCAAGCGAACACATCATAATTTTACCTCAAGCAGGCTACCAGCTCTGTCTTTTTCTCGTCCTCTAGATCGGCGGCGATGAAGGTGGTCGCTTCCAACCGGCTAGGGTGGATATAGACCTCTTCTTTTTCTTTATAAACCAGCGTAGGGGGTTTCTCCGTGATAGTGTTTACCTCTAAGCATGGGTTTTTCTGAGCAGCTCTGGCTTCAGACTTGACCATCTCGATGTAGCATCGTCGAGTGACTAACTGGTCTCCTTTAACTTCTCCTACCTTATCGTCCACCGAGAATTTGATCTTCTGATAGTAGGTGGACACCACCGCTCTGAACTCATTGAGTGTCGATTGGTCTAAGATGACATTGTAGGCCGAGGGCGTGTCTACCACAATGAAACTTGTGGTCATTGTCTGCTTTAGGGGCTCCTCTCTGAGTGAGATGACCAATTTGATTTGGGCGATCAGCAACACTTCGTTGCCCGTGAAGACATAAAGTGGAGTCACCGTTAGCAGCAGCTCACTTCGGTCAATTTACAGTTGGTCAAATGTCTTCTTGTATATGATATTGACCGAGCTTCCTGTGTCAATAAAAGTTCGGTGGACTGTATAATTGGAAATTACCACTCAAATAATTAAGGCATCGTCGTGGGGGACCTCCACTCCTTCTAAATCCTTAGGATCGAAGTAGATCTCGGGTCCTCAAGCTTTCTCCTTGTTGCAGCCAACAAAGTGGATCTTGAGTCGTCGAGCATACAACTTCCTGGCTCGATTGGAATCTTCGTCGGTCGACCCACAGACGATTATCCCTATCTCCCCCCGAGCGACGTTACTCCGATTTTCTTCCTCCCTTGCTGATAGTCTGGAAGGGACTCGAGCAGGGCTTCGGTCATTTCTTGGTTGATGACGGTGTGGCTCAGCTATCCTCTCCTCCCTCCTTCGTCCTGTTGACCGACTTCGTTGGTGCCGGTCTGGAATTGGTGATCGACGGCAGTATCCATGTGGAGTCAACCGATTAGTTGTCAGGTCGTAGCAGTCCCGGGTATTGTGCGTTGTCGACTGAAGGAATGTGCAAAACATTGGTACCCACCTCTTGCCCTCGGACGAGCAGACGCCACTTACTGTATGGCCTGTGTCCTAGTCTCATGGTGTGGAGGGGCTCCTGACCATGACCCCTTAGGTGGCTGATGATTACTGAATTGACGTCGTTGGAATACTCTTGCAGGTTCGATAGTCGTCTCCTTCTTCTTTACTATCTGAGCTTCTTCTACATTAATATATTCATTGGCCTTTTTTTGGAGATGACCAAAGTCTTTCGGTGGTCGCCGAATGAGTGATCAGAAGAACTCTCCTTCGGTGAGCTGAAGACGTTCACCAACACATATGAGGATACCAATAAAATGTCCATCGTCACCTGATTAAAGCGTTGGATATAGGCCCTCAAGGCCTCTCGGGGTCCTTGCTTCAGCGAGAATAGATTCACGCTCGTTTTCTAGTGACGATGACTACTAGCAAAGTGATGTAGGAATGTTGCTCGGAAGTCTTTGAAGTTATAGATTGAGCTATTCATTAATCGTTTGAACCACCGTTGTATTGATCCAGATAGAGTGGTAAGGAAGACTCGACATTTCACTCCGTCAGTGTACTGGTGAAGAGTGGTCGCGCTGTCAAACTTGGTTAAGTCGCCGTCGGGGTCAGTCATTCCATTGTTCTCCCCGATCGTCAATGGCGTGTAATGCTTTGGCAGAGGGTCATTTAGAATCCCCTCCGAGAATTGTTGATTAACTCGCTTAGGCAAGTCATCTCCCCTTGGGGCTTTTCCCTTTTGTGTGTCCCGTGCGGGCGCCTCATCCGAAGAAGATCCCCGATCTATAGCTGTTCGACCCTTCTCTTCTGAGGGAGCCCATAATGACGCTCGATTGAATGGACCCGGTGCCTTAGGGGCTTCTTCATAGGTGCCAATCAGCCTCTTGTTCAGTTCCCTAGCGGAAATTTGTTTCGCTCGGTCTCCTCGCTCAACTCATTCAACTCATTCCGCTACTGAGGCTCAGTAGCAACTCATTCCGTTACTGAGGCTACAGGCTCCTGTGTTTGCCGATCGTCTAGCGCCTGTTGCTGTCTTTGCTCCAATATCTTTGTAACTTGAGCTTGTATCCTCTTGCGTCAGCGTCACAATTGTGAGTCTTCCGGCGTCTTCCATCTTCTTATTCGGATGCAAACTATTTTCCTACAAATGACGCCAAAATGTTTCTGTCTGAATATGAGAAGTTGGAAAACCGAGGAGGTAGCAGTTCCGTTGATGGGATGAAGACCTCGCTCTCTGCAAAACAAAACCAAAACGAGGAAAGGGGTCCCTGGCGTTGGTCATCCGACACTCAAATCAGAAACATGAGAGGAAAAAAGTGTACTAAGGATAATGGTTTTTTTTTCTCCCCTCCTTCATACCAGTGTGTCCTTTTTATACTTTTTCTGATGACCCTCCATATTCCTCTGTTTAATGAAATTGATTATCGTCAGAGGATGTCTTCGTCTTGACTTCTTCTCCTTTAATGATAGATGGAGTGTTTTATTTGGCTTTCTCTTTCCTTTATTAATTATCCATCTTTTCTTCTTTTATCATTTTATTGCTTCATTATGTGTATAATGCTAACATCGTTCTTCGAGCCAGACGCGTGACTCGCTCGGCTCGGGCTCCCGATTCTCATAGCTTGTTCTCCTGCCGATCGGATTAACTATGTTTGTTTACTCAGATGGTCGATCGGACAAAGGTCTCTCTAATCGGCCAATGATCTGCTTCCTTGGTGTTGACCGCCATGATTTTGACCTACACTATGATAATTAGCTCGTGCCAAGTAGATTCTTCCTTACCGCCACATCAAGGAAGATGTCAAGTTTGTTGAAGCACTTTTAGATATGGTAAATCTGGTAGCATATAAAGCGGAAAATGGGCTCAAACCTAGGTATATGAATTATGTTGAGGAGAAGATGTAAGTTTCTCTACCAAACTCAGGTTTGAAGGCCAAACCATATATTGAATCAAGAATTAAAATCTTCAAAATAGATTTTCATATCGTGTATGACATGTTGAATGACCCCAATACAAGTATCTTTGGTTTTGATCCAATAAAAAAATGTATTACGGTAGAAAAAATCATGTGGAATTCATATATTCAGGTTTGCATATTTAAATGATTATAGTTTCTCATATTGAATGTTGTTGATTATTTTGTAACAATAATATAATTTATTTATTTATTTTTGCAGAGTCGTCCTTCTCATTTAATTTGGCAAAATAAGCTATTTCTTTCTTCTTCTTTTTTTACGATCTAGATATTATTTTTGGAAAAGATAGAGTAACAAAAATAAGTGTTGAAGGTCCCACCGATATGATGGAAGACATGCAGAGAGAAGAAATCAATAATTATACTAACAATGACATTGAAATAACTGTGGAAGATGGCCTTAAAGATTTGGATCCTTTGCAATCTCCAAGAAGTGAAGCAGTCCACACTAAAAGAAGAGAAAAAGAAACAAAAGCAATGATAATATGATTATCGTTGGTAAAGCAAGTCAAGTTTTTACAAAAGCAATTGGAGTGCAGAAATTTTAGAAAAGACACAAAAAGTTAATTCTGAGATAATAAACATTCTCAATCTTACTCTAAGAGAAGTCATGAAAGTAGTGTGTCAAATAGCCAAATCGCATGAGTTAATTGAAGTGTCTTTTTAGCATGTCTGGAGAAGAAAAAGAATTTTGGATTAAATGGAGATCTGATATATTAACAGTCTTTTAGTGTCGATTTCATGGATATAAAAAAAGGTATATATAGATACACAGATATTAGACACATGATAGGATAAATCTTAAATCGTCAGTTCCTGAGAATCGATCCCTGACCATTATACCAGAAATGTCATAGGGCAACCGTCTATTCTACGCCTTGGGGACAAAGAACTTTGGGTTAAATGCAGATTCGTTATATTAACAGCTCCCTAGTACTAGCCCCATGGATATAGAGGGAGATACATGTAATTACACAGGCGTTAGACGTATGATGAGATAAATCTAAGTCGTCAGTTCCTGAAAATCGATCCCTGATTATTACATTAGAAATATCATATATTCATCATCTGTGCTACATCATAAAGAACATTGGGTTAAAGCTATTATTAATGGTGATGTCTGAAGTTTTTGAATAAGTAAAAATAATAGTTGGTCAACTTTGTTTGCCATATTTACAATTAATATTTAGTTTGAATTGTTTTGATTATTATCGAGTTGAATATTTGTTTAAACACGTATTAGGAATATATTTTGTCATTTGTTATTAAAAATAATAATAAAATTAGAATAAAGTAATACATTTGTGATGTAATTGCTATTTTTATTTGTTTTTATTTAAAGGGTAATTTTGTCAATACAAATAATATCATTTCATTCCTATTTTTTATTTGGGAGTTACCAATCATAAAATTAGAATCAAATAACCATTACATTTTCAACCCGATTCCAAGCATTGGAATGGAATATCTATTTCATTCTCATATTTATTCCATTCCGCAAATGATTCTATTCCCATCATATTTCATTCATGTCTACCAAGCGTGCCCTAAAGATAAAATCAGAAGTTAAAAAAATAAATAATAATATAAATTTGAGTTATGTTGGATGCACATGGCACGACTCCTATTCTAAAATTCACGATCTCGGAAACTTTAACAATAGAAAATCAACTAATAATTTTTTTTGGAACCGCAAGAAGAGAGGATTAAGTACAAATAATAATCAGGACAAATGTAACACGCTACACTTTCCTTTTCTACAAAAATTAAGTGCAAGATTAAATTTTCATTATCCAACATTTTTCGAAGATGATCAACTTAGGCTAGGTATTGGACGACTCTTTAATAGTAGTCAGATGCAGCAATGTCGTAGCGAAGTAATAGCAGGAAGCCGGAGCAGTCGGAATGTCAAATAGAGGCGTAGAAGCTTGTAGAAGAGTTGTGTTTTGAATGCTCCTCGAGACACTCTTATAAAGAGTGTGGAAGACACTTTTCATAGCCTTGAAGACGCCTCCAACGTGTCAAATCTGATTTCAAACTCATTGCTCCTTATATATGACGAAGTATGAATTTTATCCTTTCGAAGACGTGTCTTCCAAGAGATAAAATTCAGACTTCGTCGCAGATAAGGAGTGACGAGTAACCATAGGAGCCAGATTAAAAAAGTGCCAAAAAATAACATTCCGAGAAAATTTTTAATAAATCCTGTAAGGAGAAATTTATTTTGGATTTTTAAATAATATTTAGCTTGTTAACATTAATATCACATGCTCAGATTTATTTTTCTTGAATTATTAACATGGTGCTTGAATTATTAACATGTTGGGTAAAATTAATTATTTCGTATGTCTTTTATTCATTTTTTTTTTTTCAAATTTTTTTATATGAAAAATGAATTTATTATCTACTAATAAATTTTTTTTCAAATTGTTGTTGACCTTTATATTAATTTTATGAATTTCCTAACAAAAATCAGATTTTTAAGATTATAAATAATTTGAAAATTGATTTTTTTAAAAAAAATATATTTTCTGTAATAATGAGTTAGGTTTTTTATTAGAATAAAAAATTTTAAGATTTTTTTAGTAATTATTTGATTTTTTATGAATTTTTGATCAAAAATATAATTTTAAATTTTTTAGATAAATTTTGAAAATCTGTTTTTTTTTTTTTGCAAAAAACATTATATTTTGACAATATTTTTTTAATGAAAATTCTATTTTTATTTATTTAAATTTAAAAATAATTATTTCTACTCAAAAAATATTATTTCGGGTCAAATTAAAAATTCGTTTGTTGTGAAAAGTTTTCTCCTTATTTAATTATTTTGTTTGACCATGATATATATTTTAGCATTTTTTGAAATTTAAAAATTAGTTTTATGAGACAGAGAATTAATTGATAAAAATCACTGTCTTTGAAAAATAATTTTGATAAAAAGATAAATTTTTGTATACTTTGTTTGACACCTCTAGAAAAATTTCCTAATAACTTTTTTCTATTTTTTTTTATATTTTCCTTGGTATTTTTTTATATGATCAAAGAAGGAGAAATTAATAATTAAGTTAAGAGGAGCAAATAATTACAAAATATTGATATATTTTGCTTATTGTAAAATTATTTATTGTACTTATTAATATATTTAAAACATAAATTGTTTTATTATTTGTTTAGCTTAACTTAACTTAACTTGGGTTGATGCACATTAAAAATAGAGAGTTTGTAAGTACCTCAGTTTAGTTTTGATGTAGTCAACCGAGTTAAGTTAAGTCTTACGATTTTGATCTCTTGTGTCTGAGTGTGCAAGAACTTAGTGACACAAGAAGTTAAGTGGAAAATACAACTATCAAGAGGGATAATACGGGAAGTGAGTCGATGGACTCGATGCATTTGAGGGAAGAGGTGCTGTGGAGTACACCGGTGGACGAGAAGAACATGCGCGATGTTCGAAGGACGAGAAGCTGGGAGGAAGCGTGCTCAAGGAGAAGATCAGAGTTGGATTTGGGTGATCTCAACTCCGAACGACCGGAGCATCACTCAAGTTCGCGGGATCGAAGAAGATTAACTGAAGGTTGATCTTGAAGACCCGAGGGCGTAGTGCAGACGGTAAGCGCATGCCATTTATAACGTAATGACTAGGGGTCAATTCTCAAGAACTGTTGACTTGAGGTTTATCCTACCATGCACCTAACACATGTGTACCTACATTTATCTCTCTCTATATCAGTGGGGCCAATAATAGGAGGTCATTAAGGTAATAGATTTACCTTTTTGGAAGACTCGAGGCACCTCACTTGTGATTGAGGGCGCCTCAGGTGCCAGAATTGCATCTGTCGAATTTCAAAACTGAGGCGCCTCAAGTCATCACTAGGGCACCACGAATGAATAGTACCCGAGGTGCCCTGGTCTGAACTGAGGCTCCTCGAATAGAAATTTATTGTTAAAGCGACATTGACTACACGAATAAACTTCTATCCTCTTAGAGACATCTCCAAGCAACGGTAACTTTTTCTAGGAGACTACAAAAAACCTCTTAAAGCTAGGAATTATTCAATAATCGTTTTATCTATCTTTTTAATAATTCCTGAGTTTTAAAGTGTATAAGAGATTTCTCTGCCTTCAACGAATGAGATTTTTACTGAACTTTCAACCACCTTAGATTAGTAATTTCCTTAGTTGCAAACCAAGTAAAATTCATGTGTCTCTTTATTTTATGTTGTTTAATTGATTTGATTATCTTTGCTAAGCAAAAATAAGAGATTTGGTTAACTTTCTTTTTAAGCTATTCACCCCCCTTTAGCGAGCCCAACGCAGACCTATAGTATGTTATAATTAGCTATAACAACTTTAATGATTAGAGTGTCATAATGGGGTACTTCCACCCTCTCTAAGTCCTTGAGCCCAAAGCTGATTTTGGGCCTCACACTTGTTCTTGGCTGCATCTGATCGGGTGGATTTCCAACCCGTGGACGTGTGACTTCCTTGCCCAGTTGGAGTCACCGTCGGTCAGGCCACATGCGATCATACCAATGTCTCCCCGAGCTGCGTTGTTGTAGTTTTCTTGTTGTCACGTTAGGGGATGCTCCTATTCAACTCGGGTAGGGACCTAGGCCCTGTTCTCTCGCTGGCGTAGCTTGACGTCTCTGTAGTCTTTTCTAGGCAGTCCATTTGGACGTTGGTAACGCCGATTGTTGGGAGATGATGAGCATTGGCGAGACCCTTGGTTGGTCATCCGACACACCTCCTGCTTATATTGATAATAGTCTTCAGTATTGTGTGTTCTTAAATGATGGTAGGTACAGAACATCAAGGTCTATTTGGGGGGGGGGGGGCTCGGGGAATCATGTTCGTTCGACTTCCACGTACTGTACAGTGTTAGGCCTTTGCTTGTGATAATGTGATTGAGTTCCGATTGGGGTCCCTTGTGCAGAAGAGGCGAGGGAGGGGCTTGACGTTTGGGGGCAGGGATAGGAGCGAACACTACTACCTCCCTTTTCCAAGCGGACTGGACCTCCTCCACATTGATATACTTGGTCATTCTTTCAAGTAGGTGGTCGAAGTCCCCAAGTACCTTGGGAGAAGACACTCACTAGGATTTCTGGGGTGACCGAAGGAATGTACATGGTCACTTGATTAAATTATTTAATGTAAGCCCTTAACGCCTCCCTAGGCTTTTGTTTAAGAGAAAATATACTCAGCGTGATTTTGTGATAACGATGACTACTTGTGAAGTGGTGGAGGAATGCTTTATGAAAATCCTTGAAGCAATAAATGGACTTGGCAGGAAGCCGGTTGAAACATCTTTGTACGGAGCCGGAGAGAGTAATAAGGACCACTCGGCACTTTACGCCATTTGTGTACTAGTAAAGATTGTTGCATTTTTGAACTTGTGTAAATGGTCCTCTGGGTGGGTCGCTTCTCAGTATTCTCTGATCGCTAAGAGTTGGCAGTGGCTCAATAGCTTGTCCTCCAAAAGTTCTTGGGAGAACGACATACTTATCTACTTGGGGGAGCAGCTAGCCATTGGGACTTTTCCCTTTCTAAGATCCCGAACAGGCACGTCTCCAGAGGATGACCCTTGAGGCCTCTCCGCTGGACCCATATCCTCGAATGGGAGGATGACAGGTTGATCGGCTATGCAAGCGCATGCACAAAGCTAGCCAAGGAGGAGGAATTGGTTGGAACACAATCGATCCTTCCGCTCAAGTCCCTAATTCAGTGTGAGGGCCCGTCATCGATACAGTTGGGGCATGCGGTAAAGGACACCTGGTTGTTGCTTGTTGTTGTTGAACTAACTTCTGTGCTTAGGTAGTTATTAACAGCTCCAAGTCTTCTTACGACAAATTAATTGTAGTGAATTGTTCAATCTCTTCCATCTTCATATTTCAGATTCAGACAAGATTTTCCACAAATAGCACCAAATTTGATCATGTCCGAAATCAGGGAAGATGACGTGCTAGGTAAGGGGCTCTGCTACTGACCGTAAGAAAAATCTGAGTTAGAAGAAGATAGCACTGAGTGATCCTCTCTGCGTACACCACAGAGAGAACAAACAGGAACATTAGAGTGAGAATTAGGAAAGGGGTCCTTAGCGCAGACACTTCGACATTCAAGTCAAAATTGTAGTAAAAAAATGGGGGAAGATATGATCAGTAAAATAATAATGCAGATGTGTGTGTGCTTGCGTAGCATAGCGTACCTAGCCAGTAAAGATGACCCCCTTTTTATACTGACCCTTATAATCTTCATAATAATGAGGCATTAGAAAATGTATGGTGTTAGAATATGTTGGGTAACGGAGGGTATACAACAACCCTCCCATAGAAGATTATGTTGCCAGCATATGTTAGAATAGCAGAATATTCCCTGGTGAACAACTGTTATTCTTTAACAGGTTGTTATGATTCTCTGACAATATTGTCTCTTAGATGGAGTCCAACTAGCTTTGGAGCCGACTGATTGTATATTGGGAGCTTGCCCTTAAAGAGAGAGGGCTAAGTCTCAAAAGTCTGGTCGGCTCTTAGGCCAACTGATTGTATGCCAATGCCCTTGCTTTTGAAGAGTGGGAAGTTAAGTCCCGGAAGTCCAACGGGTTGTATGCTAGGGGCATACCCTTGAAGAATGGGGAGCTAAGTCTCGAAAGTCCAACCAGCTCTTAGGCAAACTGGCTATATGCTAGGAGACTTGCACATGAGAAGTGACAAGTTGAGCCCCGAAGGTCCGACCGACTCTTAGGTCGTTTGAATGTATGCTGGGAGCTTTGCCATTAAAGAGTGGGAAGCTGAGCCCTTGAAGTATACAACTGATTATATATACCTTGACTTTGATTGTTACATCATCTTGACTATCTATCTCACATTACTTTCGGGGCCACTCACAACACAACGTATCACAAGTATTCCCTTCAAATCTAGTTAAAGGAGGTTTATGACTGACTGACTAGACCTAAGTCCTATTATCGTCCGATAATCCGAATGGTTGTTGACTTCATTCATCGTCCCTTGATGTTACCGTTTATCTTTCTAAAAAAATGCTTGTCAAGCATGTGATATGCAAGGTAAAGCGACAGTGATGCGTGTTAGTTGTCTTATTCCTCATAAATGTTGTTTCATGGGCAAGTGCTACATGTCCCACCAACTCCTTATTCTCCAATGCGACATCTGACACACACCTTTTCGTATGGATCGAAGACCCTTTGATCTGATGGTTGCGGGTCGTTTTGATCAAATGGTCGAGCTTTAACGAGTTCTCAGGGCTTATGTTAAAAACCCTAAGCGTCTCCGGAAATACTTCATTCGTGCCTCGTCATTCTTAATTTTCTTCTCTAGCAATTTCCACTTACTACATTCCCTTTCTCGTGATCTGTTTTAGTAAGTGTTTTTTCTAACCTTCCTTCATTTCTCCTTCGTCCATTCATGGCCCAAGAAACCTTCACCCCCACCCCACCATATACGTTCGTTCATTCAGATTTTGACAACTGTGACCTTGAAATGATCTGTCTATCCCTGGAGATCTCTAAAAACTTACGTATCCTCATTCCTGGTCCACAAGATCGTCCCATTGTCCTCCCCCAGGCTACGTCACCTTCTTTAATGATCAGCTTTAGGCTGGTTTGTGCTTTCTTATCCCCTCATGTTTATCTAAAATAAGTAAATACTTCTATATTCCACTCCAACAACTTACTCCATTTACTATGATTCTAACTTAAGCGTTAGAGTGTCTGTGTCAGATATCCCTCCTTAGTTTTGCTCTAATATTCCTGTTTGCTCTCTCTATGGTGTGCATAGAGAGGATCGCTCGGTGTCATCTTCTTCCAGCTCAGAGTCTTCTCATGGTCATCAACAAAGTCACTTACTCAGGACGTCATTTTCCCCGATTTCAGATAGGATCAGTGTCCATGCCTAATTCTGACATCCCTACAATAAGTGATGTGTATATGTCAATTATCTTAAAGTCATAAATTTAAAAACTTTCTGATCATTGCATTGACTTCAAACTGATATCTCTGTGCACATATAGACTCCGAGGTGCTTCAGAAATCTGTAGCATTTAAAATGAGTCCGATTAGAACTCTTTAAGTCCATTGAAATTTATTGATGGACCTAAAATATTTATATTTTTTAAAAAAATTGACATATAATAAAAGAGAGTAGTGTGGTAAAAGTATTTATTGTGTCCATACTTGGTTTTAACATCCCTATAATAAATTATATGTATGTGATAATTGTCAAAACATTGACAAAATTGGTCGGAGCCTTCAGGCATGCTTTAAACTATATTTTTTTAGGTTCGAAACATGAGTCATTATGGGTTTAACCAAGAAAAGTAATAAATATAAATATATGAACGAGCTTAGATTTGACGTGTAAAATGTCTTATTCTAATACCCGAATCAAAAGTTATGGTCTCCAAAAGCTGACATTTGACACATACGCATAACTTATCGTATGGATATCAGAATCAGGCATAGATACATCATAAATATCTTCACTGCACTACTCTCTTCCATTATATATCAACTTTTCAGAAATCTGAATCTTCTAGGTCTATTAATGAATTGCAGTCAAAACTTAATGATGGACTTAGAGAACTTTGATCGATCTTATTCCAAGTGATATATATTTCTGAAGTGTTTCGAAGTCTATATATGCCTTGCGATATCAATTAAAGTCATTAACAGTAGTGATCAAAAAGTTTTCAAAATTTATGACTTTAAGACAATTGACACATACACATAACATATCATAGGGATATCAGAACTAGACATGAACATCATAAATACATTCATTGCATTATCCTCTTTCATTACTGATGCGACGATAGAGGGAGGCCTACCTGACATGGGGTCAATTGTCAGGGTGGAGGTCAAAATCAAGGTGGTCAACGCTCGGGTGCCAGAGGGTCGAACGGAGGTAATGGCAATGGTCGATCGAGCAATCAGGCCTCGACTGATGAGAGATAGGTCCAAGCAGACCTCCTGTCTAGCTCGGGATGATGAGCAAGACAGCTGATGCTTTATATGGAGCAGCAGGATGTCGAAGGAGACCACATAGCCTAGCCAAACGCGGGGGGGGGGGGGGGGTGTTACAAAACCATCGCATAGGAGAGCCACCAAGGTCGATAGAGCGGAGGGGTCCCAATCGAATGACTACCCTGCTCGGGCAAGCAACGGGACCTGGCCGCGAACGGAGCAGAGTTCTGGTCGAGCGGCTATCCCGCTCGGCCCAGCAACGAGACCATTGTAGTATCTCTCGACATCCTTTTGGGAGGTAGTACCGTTGACACAAGACATGGTCGACAAGCAGATCATATGATGGAAACTTCTACTGTCTTGTCAGGGATATGCATGCCCTGTTAAGGTATGGTGTCAGAGGTACTTTTTTTACAGGGCCTTTCGTGGAACACATTAGAGAGCATGCACATGTCTCGAGAAGAGTACACGTCGCCCACTAGGGATCTATATAAAGGGGGTCCATCACCGGCGGAGGTGCGCATTATTCGTGAGTTTTACTGTTACTAATATTGCTCCGTGTTTCTCCACATTCCAGTGACTGACTTGAGCGTCGGAGAGCCAACGTTGGGACCCCTTTCCTGGCTCAGAACTTACGTCATTTGTTTTGCAGAGCGAAGCAAAGTCCACGTCTGGTCAAGGGAGCCGCCACATCCCAACTTTCCACTTTCCCACTTTCGAACAAGATCAATCACCTATCAATTTTTAAAAAAATCCAAATCCCCTTGATCCATCAATAGATTTTGGTCAATAGTATCTTAAGCTATGGTGTTAGTTTTTAAAACTCATCACCACAGTGGTGTTGATATTTGCAAATCAACATCACAATGGTGTTGTTATTTAAAAACTAGGACCAAGTCTATGCTAATAATTATGTTTTAGTATTAGTTTTTAAAAACCACGGCTACCAAGCTATTATTTATTTATTTATTAATAAAATAAGTTCTCTTTATTTATTATTTTTTATTCTTTTATAATTAAATATTTAAAAATATAAAATAAAAGAATTAAATTTAGAGAATTAACTAGTTTAAATTAAAATTTAATTTAATTATAAAAAACATAAAAAATAGAGAGAAAACGATGTTACATGTTGATCCTGTCTGATATCTGCGAAGATGAGCACTGGTTTTGTTGATTGATGATGACCTCCGACGAAGACGAACTCCGAAGATCTGAAGGAACTTCTCAACACTCCTATGCATAGTGAGACGAGCCAACAAAGCATTAGTGACCTAAGATCGGGGTAGGGATCCCTGGTTAGCTCTCCGACGCTTAAGTCAGTTCTCTCACAGATGGAAGAAGAAGAAGAACAGTAACTGAAGTGAAATAGAGTTTAGATGATAGAATTTGCATACCTTGCCAATGGAGAAGATCCCCCCTTTATACCACCTCACGTGACCTCCGTAGTCATGAGGTGGTCCCTGGTTCGTTAGAGTTTGTTAGGAGATGAAGTCATCTTCTATACTTCATGTAATAATCCTTCAAGGAATCCTTTTTGTACCCTATATGTACCCATTTTATCATTTATGACTCGTATTAATAATGGAGTCACGTCATCATAATTGAAGAAGCTTCTAGAAGATATTTCCCTCCAAATATTCTGTTAAGCATGTCTCGGTCGGTCATTTGAGCCGCCAGTGTATATTGTTAGGAATGCCCATTATTGAATATGTCTCGTCCGGTCGTTCAAGTCGGTCGTATATACTGTTCAGAATGCTCCTATTAAATATGTCTTGGCTGGTCGTTCAAACCAGCCACATATACTGTTCAGAATACCTCATGTTAAATATATTTCGGTCGGTCGTTCAAACCGACCGCATATATTATTCAGAATACCTCTTGTTAAATATGTCTCAGTCAGTCGTTCAAGTCGACCGCATATACTGTTAATAATACCTCCTGAATATATCTCGGCCGGTCGTTCAAGCTGGTCGTATATACTATTAAGAATACCTCTTGTAAATATATCTTGGTCGGTCGTTTAAGCTAACCACATATATTGTTAAGAATACCTCCTGCTGAATATGTTTTGATCAGTCATTCAAGTCGACCGTATCTACTGTTAAGAATGCTTCCTGTTGAACCTGTCTTTTATGCTCGGGCGGACTTTACCCGACCAAGCACATATGAGCATGTGGGTGCTCACTCAGCCTGCGGTCGGCCAATTATATGCTGAGAGTTATATACAAGACTAAATACCTTTACGCTCAAGCGGGCTTTACCCGACCAAACAAATATGAGCACATGGGTGCTCACTCGGCCTGCGGTCGACCGGTTATATGCTGAGAGTTATATACAAGGTTAAATGCTTTTATCCTCGGGTGGGACTTCGCCCAGTCGAGCATATATGAGCACGTGGGTGCTCACTCGGCCTGCGGCCGACCGATTATATACTGAGAGTTATATACAAGGCTAAATGTCTTTACGCTCAGGCGGAATTTACCCGACCGAGTATATATGAGCACGTGAGTGCTCACTCAGCATGCGGTCGGTCGGTTATATGCTGAGAGTTATATACAAGGCTAAATGCCTTTACGCTCGGACGGATTTTGCACGACCGAGCATATATCAGTACGGAGGCGCTCGCTTGGCCTTTATTCGACTGGCGATATACCTTTCCTATCGCTTTGAACCTAAACCCCTCATTCATTGACTCGACTAATCTATTATTACCCGTATCACATGCGAAGAAGATAAAGAAGAGAAAAGATCACATACTGTTAACAGAGGAATACATTGATCGAGGTATAAAATAAGAATTATCTTTTGAGAAGAATGAAATTTTGGTGGCCTTTTGGGAATTTTGAAATCTTAGCTTCTTCTTCTGAAAATTTATCGTAAAATTTAAGATTCAGATTTATAAAAACTTAACATATTTCTTAAAAAGTTACACATATATTTATTATAAATGTATTTTTTCATCTTTTACCAAAATCATTTGTAAAAGGACTAGGTTTATTCTCTTAGGATAAGATATAGTTGAGTTGAACAGATATTGCTATAATAGGTAAGGAGTTGAATATTAATAAAGTTGAGAAAAATACTCACGGTCAACTATATCTTACCAATTTACTTATAATCGTGGAGTCGACTATATGACGACAAATTCTACCTTTTATTATAAAATCATGGATAAAGGGAGAGATAAACCAGGGGAGAAGAGATAAACCAGGGGAGAGATAGAGCTGAAAAGTAAGATCTTGACTTGATAATCTATTTCCCCGACTCCGCTTATTATATTGGTCAGGATGAGGCTGCAATGGTAAACCACACATACAAAATCATAATTAAGAATGTAATACAGTTTCTTATCATTAAAACATTCACAATTTTGTAAGGTTTTACCACTATTGTTCTAATAAACTTGCTGCGGTGTCCAAATCATACAGCTAATAAAGGCATGCTTGTTGCTTTGTCTCCATCAGTTCAAGTAAGAGGCAAGAAGCACCTCAAATTAAAACACTGTGCTTACAAATCATGGACGCACCAAACGTCAAGCAATCCAGCGGAAATATATTAATTGTGTGTGTGTGTGTTTTTTTTCAAAAATAATATCAAAAATAATATCATGCGTGATAGATGCAGATGTGGCTGCACTTAGCTTCTTGTATAGCTGCGTCTCACCTACAGGGAGACTGGAAGGTGGGAGAAAGCATCAGGCAACAAGCCATAGAGTAGTTGGGCGAGGGATGAGAAGTGTCATTAATCATTATATTATCAGCTAATTAAGAACGTAAACAACTGTTTAATCGTTCTTCTTTACTTCATCTCAATATAATATCGATTGGATTTGTTCATTTTTTTTAACTTTCATTAAATAAACCCAAATAAAACAATAATTGAGGATAATTCGTTTGGACAGGTGCTATCAACAACCAGACATGATGCGCCGGCATGATTTTTCTTGTAATTGCGTCCATCCAAATCAATCATCATGTTCCATTGCTCTATTTTTCCCCCTTTTTAAAAAATTTTCCCTTTAACTTTTACTTCTTGTGGCCCTCTTACTTGCTTCACAAATCATTGAGGATTTTTTTTAAATTATAAAAATTTAATTGAAGTAACAGAAATCAATCTTTTTTAATTAGGAAGAGATCTGAGAGCCATGGATAAATGGGAAACAAAAGGACAATTTATATGTAAGCTTTGTCCACCAATCATAGGATAAGCTTGGAAATCCAAGCTTAATTACTAAATAACCATCTTTTATGGTTACTTTTCTGTGTTACTTTTTGTTTTTGGGTTACTTTACATTAAATTAATCAGTATTTACGGACAAAATAATAAGTTTCGAAGTTTTTTTTTAAAATTAATATCTTAGTAATTAGCAATAAATAAATTAAAAGAGGACACTTTAATACGTGCTAACGTCGGTGTCGGCGGACGCCGATCCGCTACGAGCCGGAGATATGATCACTCGCTTCGCTGTTTACTAGTTGTCGGTGGAAGCTGGGAGGGAAGGAGAGTGAACGCGGCGAGAGCTTTGGAGAGCGATGCAAGCTCGCTGTAAATAATGAGCTATATATTCGATTCGGTTGGTGGAAAATAATTGGATCATCCTGATCAGGGAGCCTCTTTTACCTCCCCGCTCGATCGAAGGGGAGGAGAAAAGGCCAGACTCCGATTCCGTCTCCGGAAATCTAGCGGCATTTGGTGCCCTTTCTGTCGCCTTGTCTGTTTAAAGGTCAGTCCTTTCCTTGATATTTCCCCTCTCTTTCGCCCCTTTTCTGCGTTTTCGAAGTTGGAGTTGAAGTTGGTGGCGACAATCTGGTCTCGGTTGAGGAATCTGGCATGCTTGCGATTGTTTCTCCCTGCTGATCACTGAAAATTGCAATCTTGCAGCATTTTGTTTTGGCGGTGGACTTATTTGTTTATCGGTTATCTTGGAGGTGGTAGGAATCAATGGATGTGATTTGGGTCGGATGTGTCTAGTGATTTCTAGCTTGGATCAGGTTTGACTTCCGTCAAAATTTCTGAAACCACGAGAAATCATCAGATCTGGGAAAAATAGCCATGTGCATATCGAACTCCGATTTTTAACAAACGTATTTTCATAATTCCTTAGTTTTCGTTCGGTTAGATCAACTACTGAATGTCACAAACCGGTGTAGGTTTTCCCCTGGTTTGATCTTTAGTCACTTCTCTTTCACCAAGTGCAGATCTTGATTGTTCCTTTTTCTCCTGAATAAATCGGGACGCTGGTTGTGTAAAGCGGCAGTTGGGTCTACCCAGTGAAGCCTCTTCATCTCAGTAAAAATGACGACAACACTCACTTGGCAGTATACCAGCAGCAATGGTGGAAGCTACGGAGCTTCAGATTTGGTAGTTCTTATTTCATTGTTTCTTCCTTCTCCTGTAAATTTAGCATTAATAAAAAGGAGATATCCTCTGAATCTGTAACTTCTAAGATTAAAAATCAATCTACAAAGCTATCATACTTGTGATAAGTAATAGCAATTTAGCCATATGATCATGCTTCAATACAAAAAAATAATAAAAAAAAACTTTATACTGAATTGGAGGTTAACCTAGAAAAAATGTTTTTGATAAAAAATGACAGATTTACTAATCTAATTGGTGATAGTAAAGCCAGGTTGGTAGCTTTGAAGTACCAAATACCAAGTCAAAATGTGGCTCTTGTCAAAATCAAATTTTTAAATGGCCAACGAAAGTTGCAGTGCTAACTTTTTTTGGTTGAATTTTCTCACAAGTACTGGAGATTGGTACTTTAACTATACTGATTCGTTGTTGAACATGAAATCTATTTCTCTTATGTTTTGTATTTAGATTCAATTTGTTGCCTTAGCTCCCCTTATTTAGTAATGTCATGAATCATTCTATTTTCTCTGAACATTTTGATTTCAAAGTATTGCTAGCATCACTAAAATTTGAAATTCCTTTATAGAAAACACCTGAATATTATGAATTCTATGCAACATTAGCCATGTAGCATCAAATCCACTAAATCATCCTAGTATATTCTTGTAGATTAGGTAGAAGTACAACATATGCTTATATTAATGGAAGCAAAGGAAAAATGTAAAACTTAAAAAGGAAGACTGTTTTGTGAGGGGTCATCTCAACATTGGGGCATATGCGTGGGACACATATTCATCTCATAATTTGCCTTAAATGTTCTTAGTTTTTTACTTATTGTCAATGTTTTGTACCAAGTTTTTTTCAACATCCACTCGATCTTCTATCATCATCATTGTCAAACTGTGTGAGTTCTTACTATTTGGAACTCATCGTCGTCGTCGTCATTATCGTCATTAATTCTCACTAGTGGGGCTATGATGAGATCATTCCTCCATTGAACTCATGCAAGATTATATCACCAATAAGATTCGTTACTAAATCACCTTTACTACATTAACTAATTGTATCCCCGTATCCTTCACACCTTGAACTTAATTGGGGAGACTTGTTTGATTATAGAATCTATTAATTGTCTTTGAAGTTGCTAAGTTCCTGCAACACACAACCTTCTTTAAATTTCAAATCATCTTCTTATCATTTGTTGGAGGTCAAATCTCAACTAATTATATTCTCATTGTAGTTCATTTTGGGACAGATGTCCTAAGGTATTTGCCATCATCAATGAACAATGAAAATTACACTGGTAAAAGAAGAGATACATTATCAATATAATACTACAAATCCTTGGTATGATTATTTTTCATTATGCGCGAAACATACTGTTGTGTTCAAAAGAATTCACATATCCCCACAATAGTATGATATTGCTTACTTTGAGCCTAAGCCCTCATGTTTTATTTTTGGGCTCTACTCAAAAGGTGGAGATATCTTCATCCTTTTAAACCCATGCTCTTTTCCATGTCTTGGGGCTTTGATTGTATTCCCAACAATCCTCCCCTCAACGAAGAACCACCATTACTCTTATGGTCTGAGCCTTCCCGCAAGTATCTAGTCACTCTTGACCTGCTCCGGGCCTCCCCACAAGCATTCGGTCACTCTTGACCTGCTTTAGCCACGCCTCAACTTCGTTCAAGGCCACCCCACATGACATTCGGTTTGAACCATGACTCTGATATCAATTGTTGGGACCAAGAGGGGGCAAATACCTCTCAACCTCTAACACGGAAGAAGAGGAAGAGAGAGAAATCGCACGGAGCAACGAGACAAAGCCCCACAAGAAAGAGCAAACACGAGGAAGAAGGGGAAGAAGAGTTACTGTGATTCGGCGTCGTGCCTACTCCACAAAACGACCCAAGCTTTATCAGAATTCTCTCTATACAAAAGAATTCACATCATAATATAATAAGTTTACAATGATCCCTATAAATAATGCTCAAACCCCAGTATGCCAAAAAATATCCGAAAAATCATAACAAAATTCTATTATGAAAAATTATAACAGAACAAACAAATTTTTTTATCTGTGACGTCCCTCGCATTGGCCTTCTCTCAGATATGAGTCATCTGTCAACAACTATTTGTTGTGTCCAAAAGAATTCACATATCTCCATAATAATATGATATTGTCCACTTTGGGTCTAAACCCTCGTGGTTTTATTTTTGGGCTCTACCCGAAAGGTCTCATGTCAATGGAGATATCTTTATTCTTTTAAACTCATGATCTTTTCCATGTCTTTCCCATATGGGACTTTGATTGTATTCCCAACCCATACTAACTATAATTCACAGTGCTACTTCTAAATGTTGAATCTGAATCAAACCGGTTAATCTTATTGGTCTATAACTCTTCTAATTAACCAGTCTCAAGTCTCAACATTATGTCACACTATGCCTTCTCTAATTGTGGTGTGTAATAGCATGATCAAGCACTTTCGGACTGTCAAAATCTCTTTGATTTCACTAAGTTGTAGCAGACATTTCGGTTTTGAATTCCTTGAATGCATAAAGTAAATGCTTTTGAACTTGGAAAATATTTAGTACTTAATCAATGCAATAGGAATCTACCAATTATTACTACTTTCTCATCTTATGTGTACTATTAGTTTCTTTGTCTTGACAATTAATCATTGATGACTTAGGTGGCATAAAAGTTTCCTAATTGATTAGTTTTTCCTTTTATGCTCAATTTCTTATGTAATTATAGGAGAGGAAGCTGGATGCTAAAGTCCAAGAACTGGAACCACCAACCCCGCTATCAGTCTCAAAAATGGGCCTGAGGTGAGTCTGTATATTTTTTATTTTAAAACTATAATCTTGCTTTAGTTAGGTGAATCAAATACATGAATTTTGAATGACTTATATTTGTGACTAAGTTTATCTATTTGATAGAAACATTGACACCCTAGGCCTTTCCAAGTTTGTATGTCATGTGCAAATCAGAGACATAGCTGTTTCCTATGCTCAGTCATCAGCAGCATAGCCCATTCTCCTTATTATATCCTAATGTTTTAGTAGTACATGGAATGTAAAAGTTATAATAATGGAGACTTGTGCACGGTCAAACAACAGTTAGTTATATGTTCCAGCTGCTGGTACATAGGTCTTATTCCGCCAGTGAGTTCTATGCAAGGACATATTATCAGTCATACACGTTAATGACTAAAAAATTCACACCACAAGTCAGGTTGTTATATGTTTTAGGTGCTAGGTCATCTTGTCTAAAAACGTCCTAGAAAAAAAACAGCATTGAGTTTTCCAATATTAAGCACACAATTAACAACTAGCTTTCCAGGAGTATGCCACTTTTAGTGTCATCTAACTTCTTTCATTTCATGCGCTGCATAATATGTCAATAGGTTATCCATTTAGGTAGGCATCGGTAAAATCCAAAATTTAACTCTCCTAAATGTTAAATTATCTCTTATAATTTGATAATATGATATCCAAAATGGAATTGGTTGTCTTTTCTTGTGTAAATTTTCATATAAATCAATTTGAACCAAATTGTCTTGATGCATTATGTTTTCAAATGATATTGTGCTAATTATTGAGAGTCTGAAGTTTGAATTGTGAAGGGAAACTTTAGAAACTAAAGATTTAAAACTAAGATAATCAAAACTAGATGAACTTACTAGTGGTATTCAAAATAAATCTTAATGTATGATATTTGTGTCGATATTGTGCTAATTGATGAAACCTAATTGGAATAAATTTGAAAATTTAATTATGAAGAGAAACTGGAGATTTGAAACTAATATAACCAAAACTAATTAACAAAATGCACTTTCAAATTAAAAAATGGAAAACATAAGAGAGGGAATAATTGATGTTGGTGCAACCATCCCTAAGTGATCGAGCTCGATCATGGGTGTTGATGTTTGGAAAAAGAGTTTATCTTTGGTCCTGCATTTTTATTTCATATATGCATTAAGTTGTGTTAGAACTTGGCAAGACACAAAACTTGCAGAGTTTGTGATTCAATGGGGTGGAGGTTGGATGATGACTTGGCATGCCAAGGAGACATGCCCTTGAAGGTCCAATGAGGTAAGAGAAGGATGCATGATATATCTGAAGGACCATAGGACAAGAAGTATTGAGATGGTGTAGAAGTAATTCGTGGATCTTGACTTGGCGCAACCAAGTTGGTTGAATCGGTGGCTCGAGATCCACTGGAGATTGAAAAGGGATGGAATGAGACATCTGGGAGACTGCAAGACAAGGAGCATCAAGGAGCAACATTGATGGTAGCTAGAAGAAGGCAAATTACGTAGGTATGGAGTGAAAGATACATGTGGAGAGACTTCAAGACCTAATGGGAGACAGGAGACAACTTATACTTTGGGGTAGGGCTCATTAGTGAATTATGATAGTTGAGTGACTTATACTTTGGAGTTAGGATAGATCTTGACTTAGGCGAACACTTGATCGTTATCATAGTCAAAGTTTTAGTTGACTGGTGAGGTGAGTTGACTAGGAAGTTGATTGGTGAGCTGAGTTGACTAGATAGCCGACTCAGGCTTGTTGTTGGCTTGCTAACGTCACACATCTGTTCTGAGCCAAATGAACTGGTTTAGTTGACTAATATTGAATCTAATCGATTGATGACTCAACGTAAAAGTTGGAAGATAATTGTTGATATGATACAATGAAGTTGCAATGGTCAAATGACATAGGGAGGGAAGCAATCGACTAATGGTGGAAGCATGTTGACTGAGATAGCCATTGGCAGTTCAGACTTTAGTGATTAGAAAAATAGACTGATTGACAATAAAACAATAAAAAGTGAAGCTTCAAAATGTTTGAAAGCTATAAAAGTAATACCAAAAGGAGCATTCAAAGGTTAGCAAAAATATATATAGCCTAATCTCTTGAGCTTTCCCTCTTGTACTTATAACCAAAATCTTATGAACTTTTCCTTTGTAATAATTGTAAGAAGATTGTTGTAAGATGTTTTTTTCCACCTATGGAAGGCATCCATGAAGGAGAAAGCTAATGGGCTATTGGGAATAACTCATTGAAAAGTCATAGGTTGTAGAGTAAGAATGAGGGTTCCAAACCACATTATATGGTTTGTTAATATTGACTTGTTTATTCTTTAATTTTTGCTTCATATAATCTTATGGGTTTGACCTTGTTAATGCATTAACAAAAGTATTGATTGCTATTTGAAAGTTTAAGTTCTATTCACTCTCCTCTAGCCATTTGTTCATTTTATATCACGGTCTTAATTGATATATGCTATTTGTATTAGTATTGTGCTAGTTTTTGAGAGTCTAATGACAATAAATTTGAAACTTGAATTATGAAGAGAAACTCTATGCGCTAGAGATTTGAAACTAAATTAATCAAAACTAATTTACAATATGCAATTTCAAATCAGCAGTGAAAAACACAAAATGAGTAATTGGGTGGATAAGAAGTGTTAGAATCCATTTAGATGAGAACTAACCTATTAAGTTGTTAGACTCCTGCTAGGGGTGGAGCTAGGGTCTTGGTTTAGTGTAGACAACAATATAATATAATTAATAAAACATAAAATATAAAATTTTATAATCATTAAGCACCATAAAATAATTAGCTTACAATTGTTCTTTTTGAGTTTTCTTTTAAACCTTTGTACTATAGCTTCATTATCAATTGTTAGATATCCATTCATCACCCATTCGATTGTGCAATCTGTCTTTCACAATTCTCATGACAGAAACACTCTCTACCATCGCAGTCGCAATCAAAAGAAATTAGAAATTGAAAGATCCAACAATATTTACCACAACATTCAGAACGTTTGCAGGATGATCCAATAACATTTACCATATCACCAATAACATGAAAGAAATTAGAAATCAAAAGATTTTTCTTTGTCGTAGCCATAAGAGCTAGTTGAAGCTGATTGAGAAAATAATGTATGTAAAATGCACAGGGGTTCTTTAAAATGGGTGCTTTTAGACCATTAAATTTACTCGCCATATTACTTGCTCCATTAAAACCCTATCATCTCAATTTAGACATGCTCAAATTATATTTAGAGAACATCTTATCAAGGACAACTTAAGTGAAAGTGTTGTAATACTAGTAACATGTTCAATTTTGATAAAGCGTTCTTGTACATGCCCACTACTATCCACATAATGCAAAACAACTGACATTTACTTCTTTCTAGACACAATATGAGATTCATCAACAAAAATAGAAACGTTATTTGATACTCCTTGGAAAGATAAGTCCTTTATTAGCATGACCATGGTGATTACATAGTGCATTTACAACATTTTTTGGCGTATTTGGTTGCCCAAATGGGTTCTATATCATATATTCATATAATACGTCCTCAAGTTAACTCCTCCTTGGGATAGTTAATACTGCTCGTGAATTGATTTTTTTCCAGAATGGACAGTTAATAATCCTCCTTGGAACTAATAATTTTTTTAAACAAATTTCTTGAACCCAGTGGGGGCAGTTGCCCACATTGGGCCTACATTAGCTCCGCCCATGACTGCTACCATCATGCAGACAACCCTCTCAACGCCCCACCATGCCTTGGATTAGGATTGTTTCGATACCAATTGTCATAGTTCACTTAGATGAGAGAACTGATCTATTAAGTTGTCAGGTCCAAGCACCCATATTTAAGCCCAAGTTAATGGTAGCCAACTCATCTAAGCTTATATACATCTTCTCTATTAGACGAAATTGGGGTGGTACAATAACTTCTTGCAAAATTTTATGTATAATTTGATAAGGAGATAGAAATCCTTAAAATAATAAAGAACAAGTTCTTAAAATTGTGAGGAACTTTTCAAACCTAGTATGATGGTTGTGTCTTACAACATAGATTTACATAAAGGTCATTGGTAGGACAAGATTCATGTATGGTGTAGCTGACTTTAGATGGCTGGGACTTATGGTTTGTTTCTTTTATTGCTGCTGCTGTGGCTGTTTCCAGGGATCGTGGTAGCATGGATGACACTGATGGAACTATTTCAAGTGTTGCCCAATGCATAGAGAAATTGCGTCAGATTTACTCTACTGATCAAGAGAAAGAGAACTCTTTGAAAGAGCTACTAGATCTGATCATAACTCGTGAAAGTGCTTTTGGGGCTGTTGGTTCTCATTCCCAGGCAGTTCCTGTTCTTGTTGCTCTTCTCAGATCAGGGTCATCAGGAGTGAAGATTCTGGCTGCAACTGTTTTAGGATCACTTTGCAAGGAGGAAGAATTAAGAGTGAAAGTACTACTTGGTGGCTGCATTCCTCCTTTACTTGCCTTGCTTAAATCCAGCTCAGCTGAGGGCCAAACAGCTGCTGCAAAATCTGTTTATGCTGTTTCACAAGGTGGAGTGAAGGATCATGTAGGCTCCAAGATTTTTTCAACTGAAGGCGTTGTGCCTGTCCTGTGGGACCAACTGAGAAATTATCCCAAAACTGGAAGCACAGTTGGTAGTTTGCTTATTGCTGCTTTAAAAAACTTATCCAAAAACACTGAGGGATTCTGGTCAGCAACTATAGAATTTGGTGGAATTGATATACTAATAAATCTTATTGCTTGTGGCCAAACAAGTACCTTGGCAAATGTTTGCTATCTTCTTGGATGTGTAATGATGGAAGATGCATCAGTTTGTTCTCGAGTAACAGCTGCAGAAACCACCAAGCAACTCTTGAAGTTGATCGGACCTGGTAATGAAGCCTCTGTTAGAGCTGAGGCTGCAGGCACTCTTAAAGCACTTTCTGCACAGTGTAAGGAAGCAAGACGAGAGATTGTCAATTTAAGTGGAATTCCTTCTTTGATAAATGCAACTATAGCCCCATCAAAAGAATTCATGCAAGGGGAATCTGCTCAAGCATTACAGGAAAATGCAATGTGTGCATTGGCTAATATATCTGGTGGGTTGTCATATGTGATTTCCAGCCTTGGTGAGAGCCTTGAATCATGCAGTTCACCTTCACAGATAGCTGACACATTGGGCGCTTTAGCTTCAGCCTTAATGATATATGATTTGAAGGCTGATTCTATCAGGGCTTCAGACCCTTCAGTTATTGAGAAAATATTGGTCAAGCAGTTTAAACCAAACTTATCATTTCTTGTACAGGAGCGTACTATTGAAGCCTTAGCTAGCTTGTATGGGAACACCATTCTCTCAAGAGCACTTAAGAATCCTGATGCAAAGCGCCTGCTTGCTTGTTTGATAACCATGACGACAAATGAGGCACAAGGGGAACTTGTTAAGTCTCTTGTGGTATTATGCAACAAAGATTGCAGTCTATGGCATGCACTGCGTGGTCGTGATGGTGTTCAGTTGTTAATCTCTCTTCTCGGCCTCTCTTCAGAGCAACAGCAGGAATGTGCAGTTGCTTTGCTTTGCCTTCTGTCCAATGAGAATGATGAAAGCAAATGGGCTGTAACTGCTGCTGGAGGGATACCACCTCTTGTTCAAATCTTAGAAACAGGATCTTCAAAAGCAAAGGAAGATTCTGCAACAATCCTTGGCAACCTTTGTAATCACAGTGAAGATATAAGAGCGTGTGTGGAAAGTGCTGATGCTGTTCCTGCTTTACTTTGGCTGCTAAAGAATGGAAGTGATAATGGGAAGGAAATTGCATCAAGAACGATAAATTATCTAATACAAAAGTCTGATACTGGAACTATCAGTCAGCTATCAGCTTTACTAATCAGTGATCAGCCTGAGTCTAAAGTTCATGTATTGAATGCGCTTAGAAGTCTGCTCTCAGTGGCTCCGCTCCCTGACATTCTACGTGAAGGAAGTGCTGCAAATGATGCCATTGAGACAATGATAAAAATCTTGATCTCATCAAGGGAAGAAACTCAAGCAAGCTCAGCATTAGCTCTTGCAGAACTCTTTGACAGCCGCAAAGACTTACGGGAAACCCCTGTTGCTACGAAGACTCTTTTGACTATAATAAAGCTCCTTAATGTGGACTCAGAAAAACTTTTAGCTGAGTTTTCACGCTGCCTTGCTGCTATTTTTCTTTCCATTTTACAGAACAAGGAGGTTGCTGAAGTTGCTAGAGATGTACTCGCCCAGCTAATTCTGTTTGCCAATTCCCCAGCTCTTACAGTGGCTGAGCAGGCGATTCATGCTTTGGCTAATCTTTTTCTTGATCATGAAATTGCTGCACAAGCATTTCCAGAGGATATTATTTTCCCTGCTACACGCGTCATGGAAGATGGCACTATAGATGGCAAAACTTATGCTGCAGCAATAATTGCACGGTTTCTTCGTCATCGCACCATGGATCAAACGTTAGCTGACATTGTGAACCGTGCTGGGACGATTCTCAAACTCACTGCAATTCTTGAGTTTGCTAGTGTTGAAGATTCAGCTACCTATGAAGTTCTTGATGCCCTAGTGATGTTGTCAAGGTCAAAAGGTTCAGTAGAACTCACAAAGCCACCATGGTTAATTCTTGCTGAAAATCCCTCTAAGATAGTCCCTCTGGTATCTTGTATAGCTGGAGGAACACCCTTATTGCAAGATAAAGCTATAGAAGTGGTGTCGAAACTGTGTTATGATCAGCAAACTGTATTTGGTGTTCTACTCTCTGAAGCTTCTGGATGTGTGTCATCAATTGCAAAAAGGGTCATTGAGTCAAATAATTTCAAGGTCAAAGTTGGGGCAAGTGCTCTTCTAATATGCACTGCAAAAGAGCAAAGCCAGAGGCTGATTGAAGATTTGCATGAATCAAGCTTATGCAACCGACTTATTCACTCTCTTGTTGGGATGCTGCAGTATAAAGGTTCTTCAGCTGACAAAATAGATGATGAATGGGCAACAGGTATAAGAATTAGTAGGAATGCTACAGGGAAACCTATATCTGGAGAAATTGAATGCAACACAGCCTTGATCGCTAGTAATATGATGGCTCCATGGCTGCTTGCTAAACTTGCTGTCCACACTAAAAGTTCCAAAACAACCCTAATGGAGGCCGGGGCAGTTGAAATTCTCACAGATAAGATCTCTCAGCACGGGTACCTGCCTATACAGGTAAATGGAAATTCCGTACCTTCAATTTATTCCTATTTTATGAGTATTTTTTGTGTGTGTGTGTGGATATTTTAACACAAACATTGAAAGGCAATATGACATTTAGCATGGAGCAATGGATACTATTAAGACACTAAAGAAGGTTGTGAAGGAAATTTTGATATTCTATATTCTATTAGAGCATTTCAAATATCTACATTTTATTCTCTCAAATATTTTAAGTATTTATGATAAGATGGTTGGTATATCTTTCATTTTTTTTTTTCCTTTTCTAAGTTGTATTATCTTTTTAGTATCGTTAATATATTTACTTGAGTATTATTTTTCTATTTTTTTTATATATAATTGTATAATTCTGTTATTATACATTTTTGTCTGAAGTATTTTTTACTTTTAGTGAATTAAGTCAAAAGTCAAAACCAAAAAAAAAGTGGGTTTATTGCATCATGTTGCAATTGTCTGTATTTTTTTACTAGGGACTTCTGCTCCTCCACTACCTCTACTCTACTTTCCTATTCTTCAATCTTTATCTGTATTATTGGGGCACCCAATTTTCAATGAACCACTTCCAATTGCTTCTTTCCATTCAATTATGTTGTCCCCAGGGGCAGGGTGTCATGGCTAGGCCCTTGATAGATCATGGATCTAGAGTTTGAGACTCAGCTACATATTGAAAATTTTCTCCTTAATGGATAGCAGCCCTGAGAATGTTGGTTGTCCATGTGCACTTCCTCGATTAACCCTGGTGGCTGGTGAGAAACTTCCGTGAGGCCGGGCCCCAAGTTCGACATTACCTGACCTGCTTAATCTTTTTTTCCCATCCAATTATGTTGATTTTCAATTTTCTCATGCAAATTAAAGTTAAACATTCTCATGAGCGAATGTCCTTTGCCTCCCAAATTTCTAGCCCAACATAATCTATCCTGAAGCACATGAGCAATTCTAAATATACGACATCTGAACTTGGAAATTGCAAGTTTAAACATTAACCTATTCCTGCTAGCTATAAACTTTTCTGCTGAATATAAAATTTACATATACCTTATATCTTTGACACTATGGTAGCTTAGAACTTTCATCTCTTTGAACATGAAACTTGCAGAGTGATTCCAGAGAAGATAACAGTATATGGGTTTCTGCTTTGCTCTTATCGTTGCTATTTCAAGACAGGGACATTGTTCGATCAAACGCAATAGCACGCTCTATTCCAGTGCTTTCAAGTTTATTGAGATCTGAGCAGTCTGCAAACAGATATTTTGCTGCACAATCTTTGGCAAGTCTTGTCTGTAGTGGCAACAGAGGAACTTTGCTTTCTGTTGCTAATTCTGGAGCAGCTAGTGGTCTTATATCTTTGCTTGGTTTTTCAGACACAGATGTCTCTGATCTTATAGAATTGGCAGAAGAGTTCTCATTGGTTCCAAATCCACAACAAGTTGCATTGGAGAGGTTATTCAGAGTTGATGACATAAAGATCAGCTCAACTTCACGGAAAGCCATACCTCTTCTTGTTGATCTACTCAAGCCAATTCCAGATCGACCAGGTGCACCATTTCTGGCTTTGAGCCTTCTAACACAGTTGGCAATAGATTGCCCATCTAACAAAGCGATAATGGTGGAATCTGGGGCTTTAGAAGCACTAAATAAGTACCTCTCGCTTGGTGTGCAAGATACTACAGAAGAAGCTGCCACAGATTTATTGGGCATTCTGTTTAGTACTGCTGAAATAAGGCAACATGAATCAGCACATAGCGCTGTTAATCAACTTATTGCAGTTCTACGTCTAGGAAGAAGAAATTCCAGGTACAGTGCTGCTAAAGCACTTGAGAGTTTGTTTTCATCAGACCACATTAGGCATGGAGAATCAGCTAGGCAAGCTATTCAACCCCTGGTGGAGATTCTAAGTGCAGGTACTACAAAGGAACAACATGCAGCTATTGCTGCACTTGTTAGATTGCTCAATGATAACCCATCAAGAGTTTCTACTGCTGTGGATGTTGAGCTTAATGCAGTGGATGTTCTCTTCCGCATTCTTTCATCGAAAAATTCTCTAGAACTGAAGGGGGATGCTGCAGAATTATGTGCTGTCCTCTTTAGAAATTCAAGAATTCGGTCTACTGCAACTGCAGCACGCTGTGTGGAGCCTTTGATGACTCTATTGGTTGGCGAGGTCAGTCCTTCCCAGCACTCTGCAGTTCGGGCATTGGATAAGCTTTTGGATGATGAGCAGCTGACCGATGTAGTTGCTTCACACGGAGCTCTTGTCCTACTGGTAAAGCTTCTGTCTGGTAGAAAATATAGCCTTCATGAGGCTGTTGCTATAGCATTGACAAAATTAGGAAAAAACAGGCCAGATTATAAGTTAGAAATGGTGAAATGTGGAGTAGTAGAAAATATACTTAGCATCCTCTGTGAAGCTCCAGATTTTTTGTGTGTTGCATTTGCAGAACTTCTTCGGGTACTGACTAACAATGCTAGTGTGGCTAAGGATCCATCAGCAGCCAAACTTGTAAAGCCACTTTTTCTTTTACTTTCAAAATCCGAGCATAGTGCAGATGGACAGCATAGTACGATGAAGGTTCTTGTTAATATTTTGGAGCAAGACAGGTGTCAAACTAATAATTATAATCTGACACCAAAACAGGCTGTTGAACCAGTTATCTCTCTACTGGCTTCACCTACTCAAGCAGTACAACAATCAGCAGCCGAACTCTTGTCAATTCTACTTTTAGAGGAAGACCTGCAGAAGGATCCAGTGACCGAGCAAGCAATAATTCCTCTCATTCAAATTCTTGGATCAGGTTCATGCATTGTACTGCAGAAAGCAATAAATGCTCTTGTTATGATTGTTATGATCTGGCCAAATACAATTGCAAAAGAAGGTGGCGTCCAGGAGTTATCCAAGGTCATACTTCAATCTGAGACTCCCTTGCCTCAATCGATATGGGAATCTGCCGCTTCTATCCTATCCAGCATCTTGCAGTATAGCTCTGAATATTTTCTGGAGGTGCCTGTGGCTGTTCTAGCGCAACTGCTTCATTCTGGAATAGAAAGCACAGTCATTGGTGCTCTTAATGCCCTCCTTGTCTTGGAAAGTGATGATTCAACTAGTGCTGAAGCGATGGCTGAAAGTGGTGCCATTGAGGCTTTAGTGGAGCTTGTCGTGAGTCATCAGTGTGAGGAAGCTTCAGCAAGATTACTGGAAGCGTTATTAAACAATGTGAAGATCAGAGAGACAAAGGCAGCTAAGGCCGCAATTGCACCACTATCAATGTATCTTCTAGATCTACAAACACAGTCCCAGCAGGGGAAGATGCTTGCAGCTCTTGCTTTGGGTGACCTTTTCCAGAATGAAGGTCTTGCTCGAACTACAGATGCTGTTTTGGCATGTCGGGCTCTGATAAATCTCCTTGAAGATCATCCAACTGAAGAAATGAAAGTTGTAGCCCTTTGTGCACTGCAAAACCTGGTAAGTTATAGCCGATCAAATAAAAGAGCAGTAGCAGAAGCTGGTGGTGTCCAAGTTGTTCTAGAGCTTATCAACTCAAGCAATCCAGATACATCAGTTCAAGCAGCAATGTTTGTTAAACTTCTTTTTTCCACTCAAACTATTCAAGAATATGCTTCCAGTGATACAGTGACAGCAATTACTGGTAAAATCTTGTGGACTTAGTCTCTTAAAAAATGTCAACATGTTCAATCTCTAACTCTTTTCTGCATAATATTATGATCCCTGTTCTCCATTTAGCGGTTTAATAAATAGTCATATATCATAAATGTCTGAATTATGGGATCTGCAGATAAACTTGTTACCTCTTTTATATGATTTATAAGGGTGAATAAAAGAGTACAATTGACTGGCTTAGATTTGATATTTTCACCAACTTCCAATAGGATTGAGTTGAAACTCAAGATGCTTGTCACTTATTTCCACAATAATTATTTGCTAATTTTGTTTGACAGCATATTATCTGTGTTACATTCTATTTTTCTTCTCATTTTTTAGATCATTTTATTGTTAGTCTCTTACATACATTGGATATATGTGCAGCTATGATTGAGAAGGATTTGTTAGCCTCAGGAAATGTGAATGAGGAGTATTTAAAAGCACTAAGTGCACTGCTAAGCAACTTCCCTCGCTTGAGAGCCACTGAACCTGCTACACTGAGTATTTCACTTTTAGTAAAATCTCTCAAAACAGGATCTGAGGTATCTCAAGAGGCAGCATTGGATTCATTATTTCTTCTCAGGCAGGCATGGTCTATGTGCCCAAATGAAGTTTACAAAGCTCAGTCAGCTGCAGCTTCAGAGGCAATTCCTTTACTGCAATTCTTGATTCAGTCTGGCCCACCCCGGTTTCAGGAGAAGGCTGAGCTACTGTTACAGAGTTTGCCAGGGACATTAACTGTTATCATAAAACGTGGGAACAATTTGAAACAATCAGTGGGAAATCCAAGTGTCTACTGCAAACTTAGGCTCGGCAATGATTCACCTAGAACAACCAAGGTAAAACATTTCTTATTTTATGCTTTGTGCTTCAATAAATTAGATATTTGAGCCTAAGAATTGACATTATCTCTTGCAAAATTTTATTTTGCTTCTTTCACAATAGATATTTGAATGCCAGTTTTAACAACTTTGAAGTTTGTGGCACTGAGTCTTGGCTCCCATAATCAAGTTACATGTGTATCCCACTGAAACTTTGTTCATTGAATTATTTTGTAGGTTAAATTTTATTTCATGGTATTATGTATCTTTGTTTTTTCTTTTACTAGAAGGTGGTTCATTATTGTTAGGGACAATATGTTTTATGTTAATCCGTAAGCAGAATGGATTAATTCAATTCTTTGTTCTCTGAAGAAAGTATCCAAAAATCTTGTTAAAGCACTAGGTTAAATATGAAGTGTCTTTCATTCAAGGATATTTCCCTCATATTGACAATTAGTTAAAAATATCCTAAGACACTGAATAACAGCAACTCAAATCTTTTTTTCCTCCTTTCAAATAGGAGGTCCAGGTCAACCATCTTTTCCTGCTCTCTTGATTTGAATTTCCTGGTATTGAATTCATCTCTATGAGTTTACTAGGCACACTTCTTTTCCTTCACATTTCATCTTTAGTAAGCCCTAATAAGGTTGATAGCCATTTAGGGATACTTAGCACGCTTCAATATTCTCAAATAAGAGAACGATTAGATGGTGATTTTGCATCTAAAACTTGTGTGATTTACAAGTATTGATATTTTGGGCCCAAGCTGCCTTATCCTAATTATCCATATTCCATGTTAATAGTAGATTGGTGTGTGTTAAAAGGTTGCTTTCTCCATTTTATATTTCCATTTGTAGGCCAGGGTGATGACATCCAAAATTACATTTCCATTTTGTAACTTTACCCATTTGTATTTATTCTGCGTTCTCCAAATGCTTAATATTGAGTTTATAAAATAAACATTTTTTCTACATTAACTTTTTTTTTTCTATTACAACAACAACAATAATAATTAACAATTAAGCATTATCTCACTAGATGGAGTCGGCTAACTTATTTTCTTATTTTCAACATAAAGAAAATAAGTTATTTTCTTTCTGTTGAAAAAGAAAAAATTTCTTGTTATGTATGTGTTTCCTTATAGTTTTACATATTTGAGGTGTATCTTGAGACAAAAATAATTAGACTTTACTCATACACAGACATTCCAAATATCACAAATTTGATAATACAAAATATATGTTTCTGTCAATTTTTGCTACATCTAAGTGTCGGGTTACATCTTAGAGTTGAATGATTAGCAAACTATTTAAACATTCAGTTGGAAAATGAAGACAAAGTATATAAAACTTGGGCTGATAAAGGGTAGTTAGCAAGACTTCTTTTCTCGGTCATCCTCACTTGGTAAACCTACCTCCTTGATTTTGATAATAATCAATAGTAAGATTGATTCCTCTCATGGAGTCTGAACACTGCAGCTTTGCGCTTCTCTCTCAATACTAATTACCATTCTGCAGATTTTATCTACCGGTGCTATGCCTGAATGGGATGAAAGTTTCTCCTGGGCATTCGAGAGTCCACCCAAGGGCCAAAAGCTTCACATATCTTGCAAGAACAAGAGCAAATTTGGAAAGGTCATAAGCCAACAAAGCAAATGAATGCTACTTGACATTTCTAATAATTTTTTGGATTTGCTCATTTGAATTCCCCCCAAAATTAACATACCTCTTTAACTTGACTGCAGAAAGCATTTGGAAAGGTGACAATTCTAGTCGACCAGGTTGTTGTACTAGGATCAGCTGCCGGAGAGTACCTCCTACTTCCAGCAAGCAAAAGTGGAATAGCTCGAAACCTGGAAATAGAATTGCAGTGGTCAAACAAATAACATCTTCTTTTACCTGTGTACCATTCATATAGTTTAGTGTGACAGTTCTCCATTTGCTCCCTTTTCTCCACTTGAGCAATCCTCCTTGTGGCACCGTTTGCTAGGAAATATGTATAGGATTTTTCAGCTGGTTCTTGCTTCAATATGAAAAGAGTGTTATTCAATCCTACTGCGTGTAATGAAGCTATTTTTTTTTTCCTTTTTTGCATTCAAACATATTAAGAAAATTTGAGAATATGTATCTTTCAATTTTTGTTTTTGGGTAACTATAGTCTGTAATCTAAACGGCTTCTTTTATTATTTTTTTTCTTATATGTATGAAACACTTTTTTTATTGAATACATTAATCAGCATTGGGGGATTATTTACTTCTTTTGATTGCACATTTTTCATAAGTCTGCACATCCTATAACTTCCCTTTGCATGATTAAAACAGATCAAATGTTCCTCTTCGCATGATCAAACCAGTCATGAAAATAGCCAGTCTCCAGTAGATCCGTTCAATCTAGTTTAGATCATCCATTTTTTGCCATGACTTCTTCTGTCCTTTTACTCTTCTACATCCCAGAGAGATCCACCATAATGATTTTTGAGTTGAAATCCTTCAATATGACCGATATCACGCCAGATTCTATCTGGCTCAGTTGATTCCTCTCCATTGTATCCATAATTCAGCTACCTTAATACTGAACTATAGATCTAGTTACATCTTTCATGGTGACTCAGTACACTAACACTTCCTTTATGGTCCACCCATCTTCCGAAGTTAGAGTAGAAGCTGATGATTTAAGAGTAAGCATCCAACTATAAATGCAAGTCAGTAGATATTTATATCTGTGTTTATCCTCTTACATCTCACTGATTCAATCTTCAACTAATATCCACCAGGAAGTTAGCAGCAAAGAACAGCATGAAGTTGACCTTTGCAGTTGAACCTTCACAACATTAGCACATATATTATAGGGTCCACTGCAAGCCTTCCTTCCCTGATATTTTTCCATGCATTGCATCTATCAGCTGTCAGCTGTCAGTTGTCAGCAGTCATCTTGCCTTGAGACCTTTGTCTGCTGCTGCCAAACGAAGTAGTTTTCTGACGATTGGAACCACTGACTGCTTCATCAAATGCTTGAGTGTTCACTCATGCAGTTTGTTCAGCCGTCACTGTTGTACACCAAATGGCAGCGCATTAATTCTTATCAGCAGAAATCTAAAAAATGATAATGATAAAAGAATTGTTGACAGAGACTGCTGATAAGTGAACCAATGCCAGCCGGATCAGATTTGTCACTATCAGAACTCGATCATTTTATCTGCAAAATATTCGTCCAGGAGTTCTACTAAAACACATCATACGACTCATGATTATTGTTAGGTTGATATGATTCTGACACGTTCTGAGGTCAGAAACTTCATCCTCTTCATTTGGACTGGAGCAATTTATGATATCACAAATTTAACAGATGTGGTAGTTGTCAGTTTACACTTGGAATGGACTTCAAACCTTAAATTTGACAGGCACTAACATCTGTAATTAACAATCGTCCCTAAATAAAATTTAAAAACAATTTTCCATCACGACATTTGTTACATGAATAGGTAAATTTTCAGAGAATGAAATATATGAGAAATATAAAAGGAAACAAGAGATAGAGAATCTATGTCTCTCGGTACTCTAGATCCATCTTTGACGCCGACAAACTTTCTTATTAGTCAATAGAAGTGCTTCCTTCAGAACTACTCAAGGACATAAGACATTCTTGTGTTATGTTCTCTAATCATATCTGATCCTATCCGAGAGTCGAGGTAACGGACGCTAGAGATGTGACGTTCCTGTTGACCGTGCGTGGACCTCCGATGAGACTAGTCTGCAAGTACAAAAGTGTCAGTGCCGAACCAGGGAGTGGTTCTCCGGCGATGACCCTTCGACGCTCAAGTCAGATCTCCGACGAAAGCAACAAGCAAGTAAAGAAACAAAAGTGACAACGTAACTGTAACTACAGTAATATGAGCATACCTCCGTCGAAACTTGGGGTCCTTTATATAGGACTCTTAGAGGTGCGCGTGCACGCTCCTCGAGGTGTGCACACATCTCAAAGCCTTCCTTGATAGGACGTGTCAGAAAAGTGTACCTGACACCATACCTTAATAGGCCGAGCATACCCTGACAAGACAGTGGAAGCTTTTGTCGTACGATTCTTTGTCTGATCATGCCGCCGTCCATGCTGTCTGTCTACGGTACGGGTCTTGAGGAGGATATCAGTTGATCCTGCCTTTGTCTGCTAGTGGGCCGAGTGGGTGGACCGCTCGGCTACTTCCACTGTCTAGGCTTGCTGGGTTGTGTTTCCGTTTTGTTGGCTGTGATCTGATCTTTGGCCGATCGAGAGATCCGCCTGGCACATGTCCCGCCGGTCGGCGACTGCCTTGGTGATACTGGGCCTTTGAGCGTCGGAAGCTAGGTGCGAGACCGAGCTGTAGTAACGTCGGACCAACCATTCCTTAGTCCGATTGGCTGATGGGGTTGCCTGATTGGACGCTAGCCTGGGGGTGTTGACCGCCTTAATTTTGACCTTCCACATGGCATTGACCTTCCACGTGGCATTGACGCCCCGTGGCCGACCTTATCACCGGATCAATATCCTTAAGCTTCTACATGTAACTCAAGCTTCTAGAAAAGTGTCCAACTCTCCATGATTAATTCTTATCTGAATTAGAGGAACAAATGAAGTTGTAGGTTTGCAAACTTGTAGAAGTTTCAAGTATATGTAAATAGATTCCTTCTCAAGGGCCTACAGATTATAGCTTGCTTAATCATCCTCATTGATCCCAAATATTAAATCAGGAGTGTGCGTCAAGTGCCTAATTTACTACTCCAGATATGATGACAATCTATGCACAAACAAACTTGAGAACTTAAAATTCTGAATTCTATATAGCCACTTACATGGTGCTCTAGAAAGTGTGTTTGACACAATTAATTTAGGTTCATTGAAAACAAACCAACAAATAAAAAAAAGGAAAAAGAATACAATAAAAAGGGATTCCCGGTCCCCTAACCCTCAGCACAAGCAATCTCAAAGCCATGGCTGGCTAAATGCAAGAAAATAACAATTCATTAGTTTATTGAGAACAGAGGGCTAACGGCTTCCTCATCCACGGCATGTTGTGAACGTCATGAGCAAGCAGGAAAACAGCTGTGGCTGAGCTTAAAAACGTCAGTGACCAAACTCTAATGGTGCCTTTTTTTTGACCTGGCCATGGCCAACTTGATCATAGATTATCTACTATATCTTCTACCATGTTTAAAAAAATATATACTTCAATCAACCAGCATGATGTAGCGATGATTTAGATATGATCAAGGCAGTCCTTTGCAATGGGATTTGTTTGGTAGTTGCATATTTTAGGATGAGGGAAAGAAAATAATTTGAGGAGGATAAATGTGCACATAATTTGAGATCAGTCATGTTTCAAATGTTGCTGAATTCCATAACAACGAAGCTTACACCTCATTCCAAATTTAAAATGAGAGAATCGAACTTTTGTATTACAAAGGATTCAAATGCTCTGAGAAGTAATTAATGTTCAAATTATTAGACATTATACAAGCCACGCATGATGTTGAGAGAGAATCTAAAAACAGATGGGCCCCATGCCACGCCAGCTGACCATGAATATTAGATCCTCATTCTCAATAGGTCGACAATTAATCAGTCTATTAGTTGAAGCTAATTATTAGGCGTGTCGATTACTCTTTAATTTCTAGCGATCTGCATCACCAAAGTTTAATAATTCCACTATGACGATGAAAGTTCAAGGAGACATCCAAAAAGAGATTCTTTTTTCATTCCGTGATGCAAGTGCTTTATCAATTAGCTTGCAACTTCGCAGTTTTTGTTGTTGTTGTTGTTGTTATTTATCAACATCGCAATGAAGTAATCAATTCAAATATGAATAACATCTCATTTTATTCAATGCCAAACAAAGGACAAGCATTTTACAGGAAACAGAGAGATCTGAAAGAGATTGATGGAGATATATAACATTCTCATAAGCACCAAATCGAACGCTTCCTTTTCTGATTAATTCGTGGGTGCTGGAAAAATATAGAACCATATGATATCCATTCGGTTCATAGTACCGCTTGGAATATTTTCCTGAAAGCGTCTATAATTTTTATAGACAAAGATGAAAAAGATCAAGCAGTCACTGCTCCACTAGTGTCGTCATTATTGGCTGAGGATTTGGCGAGGCACTTCTCTTTCCGTTCATCTAAATTGATGTGTTGCTGACGGCACTCGAGGCTGCAAAACGCGATCTCACCCCTGCAATTTTAATATATATATATATATATAAAGATTAGTATTAAAATACTTTTTTAAACTTTTAATTTCAATCTGCAAAATACTCTCTTTCAGCTAAATGGAATTAGAACTAAAGAGATTGCCCGGCCTCATAGTAAATTAGATTATTTAGAAAGATTTAAACAGCAAAATACAAGCTTTCAAGCGATTTTAACATTAATATTAAAGGGCAATTTGTTCAAAGCTGTTAAATGGACATTTTGAAAAAAAAAAAAATTAAGGTGAACAACCTAAAAGAGAAGAAACCCACGAAAAGAAGTGCAAGGATAACTAGATCTGATGATAAACCCTAAAAAGACGATCTTTGAAACAGAAATCGCAGAGTAAACTAAAAAGATGGGATTTTTGGAAGGCGGTGTGGAGAGAGGAAGTACCTATACATGTAAGCATCCCGTCCGGGCCCGAGGCTTCGATTGCAGAGTCCGCAGGCCCTCAAGAAGGGCGCCGTCCCAGGAAGTAAAGAGAAATCCCCGGCGCCTCCTAGTCGCCGGCGGGGCGAGGGCATGGATCCCGCGTACCAGGAGGGTGGTCTCTGCGCCATCTCCGCCGCACCCCACTGCAGATCAAGGGGTTGGTCTGCGATCGGTCCGTCCTGAACCAGAGGCTGGGGGACCTCGACGTCGAAGAGGACGCGGGCGGGGAACTCAATCGAGCTGGTAGTGCGCTTCATCGGTGAACTGGACCGCTTCCCGAGCAACATCCTTGTCTGTGGAAGATGAGGCAGAGAAGCGCTTGGAAAGCGTGCGGAAGGGGAGGGGGAGGTTTTGGTAACCAATGCATTGTCTAGAGAGGAGGGAGATAAAAAGAGAGAGGCGAGTCGATCTGGACCGTTCAAAGTTCCTATGTCCTAATAAAATTACCAAACCGTTAGATGGCGTTTAGAAAATGGAGATAAACTTCAGGGGAACGTTTAAAACTTACCCTTTTTTTTTTTAAAAATTTTTTTTATCGAATTATGCAGCTAAGTTTCCTAATTGTCTTATTTCACACCGGTCAACTACTTAATTAGAGAGCACTTCACTGATGTATTTTTTTAAATAAATCTATTCATATAATAAAAAATTATGTTTCTATTAAATTAATATTTAAAAATATAGATATTAGAAGAATTAGATAAATATATATGATATAATTTTATGTAATTCTAAATTTTATATTCATTAATCGATTTTGAAAGAAAAAATTAAATTTATATTAAAAAATATTACTTTCAATATATTATGTCAATTTGATATTTGAAAATATGAATATAATCAGGAGAATTAAACGAACATATAGAATCAAAGTTGATGTAATTCTGAATTTTCTAGATTCATCAATCGATAATCGATACGAAAATCGATCAAAATCGGTTGATGGACCTAGAGAGCTCAGAATAATATTGAAACTAGATTATATATATATATTTATTTTTTTAATTATATTTATATTTTCAAATATCAATTTGACTTAATATATTTAGATAAATAATTTTTTTAATATAAATAGATTCTAAAAAAATTATTTATTTTAAAAAATTACACTCCACTGTTATACCGATATGAATGAGAGAGGTAAAATAAATAAATATAAGGTACATAATTTGGTTATTTTAAAAATTAAATACGTCATTTAGATATTTAGGAAACCAGGTCGTTCAATTATAAAAAAGTGTTTATTTTATTATTTGGACTTCTCTAATTTAAGCACCCGTTTAGCAATTGAATTATTGGAAACCAGGGTTCGTTTTATCATTTTCTTAAAAATGTTGAAACTAAAATGATTTTGTCCAATGTTTTCCCAAGTTGAATTACTTGTTTTGATATTCCTTAAAATAAGTCATTTTATTGATATCCGGACATTTAGCAAATTTTACATTTAACCATAGGCTAATTTCGAGAGAATAATTATATATATATATATATATATATATATATATATATATATATATATATATATATATACTCACGATTCGCCACTGTAAAATAATATATTTGACTCTTTTTCTCAATATATTATATAGTTTGGTATAGAGATTATAATCTTGGGATGGTTGATGAAATAGTTAAATAAAATATATTACTAAATTGATAGTGTATAATATAAATTAAATAAACTTCAATACTAACAACTTCAACTTATTACATCAATAAAAATATCAATAATTTTATAAAAAATATTTTAAATTTATCTAAATTTTGTAACAATTTTACTTTATTAAACACATTAAAAATGCAACCTTTTATAAATTTTACAATTTATTCAAATATATTAAAAAAATGTAACATCCTGTAAACATTATAATTTTAAACTATTTATAAAATGTTTTAAAAAAATAAGTTTTTATTTATTAGATTAATATTTTAATCAAGTTGAGCTTGAAAAAAAAATTAATAAATAAAATTTAAATGCAAGTCAATTGCAAATATATATCATTAAGAAGCTACAAATCTAAAGATAGGTCTCAAATAGCTAGAAGCTTACAAAGATGAATCTCAATTAGAAGCTTACAATTGTTTGGCATGTAATTTTCCTTTTTTCAAAAATATTAGAAGGTGACGTGGCCAAGATTCTCACCTATTGATTCGTGACAAGGTTGTTTAGACGTCTCCTAAGGATTTGTGACAAGTGGAGAAGGTGGTTTAGATCTCTCCGAATGATTTGTGACAAGTGGAGGTGGCACGAGTTGGAAGTTAGCAAGAAGAGGACAAGAATCCGAGAAGGATTTGAATCAGTTATGTCAACGGGACAAATTAAAAAGCATCTGGTACAATAATTCACATGTTTTTGTTCCTCCAAAACTATAAATAATGAGATTTAATTAAGAGGATCCCATAAATTTAAAATGTGATGCATTTCTCCCAAGCAGTGAGACTTCGCATTTCCTAAATTTACTTGGTGGATAAAATGCGAGGCCGGGTTCAATGATAAAAACTTAGCTAGATGGCTAGTGATAGATGCTAATGGATTGATAGGTGGCTAGGTGATACACTACCGAAACATTGTTGTTTAGTGGGTGGGGAACACAAAAGAAAGGTGCACAATGCTGAAGTGATTATGGTTAATCTTAAAGTATCTGTGACGACCGAACCTACTGAAGTAGCAGACTGTTACAATCTAAGAGATAAGACTGGTAGATCACAAGATTAATTCAAGCTGGAATTTCTGATAATTTTCTTTGCAACTTTACTGCGACTACTATTTTTGGGTCAAATAAACAACAGAAAAATATAGAAAACAACTTGTTGAAAGTTACAAATGAAGTCATCATTATTTTTGCTCCAAGGTTCGCTCTCAATTTGCAGATTGATGAAAGAAAAATACAATCATAGAGGTTTCCAGTGTGCTATTTGAGCATAAATGGCACCAAGAATTTACAAACACACATTGTCAGCAATTAGAATGGTGATTTATCTAATGATCCTACTTATCAGTCTAAGCAACTTTGTGTATGATGTAGAACATCAACTTTTTGTATGATGTAGAACATTAGCTACTTGAAAATCAGTTGGATAACTTTCAATGATGCTGAATCATTTGCAGGGTCACAAGAGTTATGTCAGACATAATGTTTTTATCTATGAAAGCTACATGTATGATTGAGTTTGTTAAGACTCCCTTGTGTTAGTTAATATTGATATCTTCAATCCTTACAAAGAATTAATATCCCTACATTCCGCATTCCACTTAGTATAACAGAAAGATTGATCTGTTTTTTTTTTCTTTTTATTTATATATGAAATGTTCTTCATGAAATTACAGGACCATTTTCTCTTCTTTAAGATTTTTTTCTTTGGACCCCTCTTCAGATCAAGGGAAAATCCGAAACAGCAAGAACTAATCCTCTGGCCATAGCTATCAATGGGAACCCCATAAATGTGTACTATGCAATCACATTTATATTTAATGACCTGATCAACTTTCATGTTGATTCTTATTCCTTCGCTGAAGCACAATAAAGTTCCCTCTAAGAAAAATCTTGAGATGAATCGGTTAGCAAACACTACTCAAATATATAGAACAATATATAAGTCCATTGATAGACTGATCGGAGTTCATGACCAGATTTGAGTCCTCTTTCCCTCAAAAAACAAACAACAGCCTATTACTTTCCACTACTTCATCACATGTTCATCATAAATGAGCTAATCAATTTTGAAGGCATCCTTTGGCTTCCTATCAGAATCATGTAGGAGAGATAAGATGAACTGAATAGCAAACACTACGACTCATATATAGAAAAAACTAGATCAATTCCATGAACAGATAACCAAATCAGTCACAAGTAAGAAACTGGTTCAATCCCCACTATCCTTTCGGTTGTTTGGTTTTCTGTTCATTAATTGCTTCCTTTCTCGGGAGTGTTCTCGATGGATCTATGACTGGCTGCTGCTGGGGTGGTTCAGTGCAATGGAAGAAACTGTGTATCACATCAATAAAGGGGCCAAACTGACGCTTTATTTATTTGAACTTTGGCTCCAATTATAGGAACTGCTGGCAGTGGACAACCCCTTTACACGCAGGAAATAGCATGGATTGAGGTAGGCATGTTACTGACCCCACCCACTCAATAGGAACTTGTGCACAAAAGCCATGAGCCCTCGAGTGGATTCCAACTCCTAACCCAACCACACATTGATTCCTTTCAACCTTAGTAAAACCTTAGTTGGTGCCTGCCTCACGGACTTTACTCCAAAGAATATCCCAACACCAAGGCTTATTAAATTGCAAAAGTCATGCATCGGTGGCGCAGAGATTCCCCTCCCCTGTTAGAGAAGGTCCTACGATCTAGGATGGCCAATGGTAATAGCAAACACATAGCTATTGTTTTTCTTTAAAGAACATAATTCAGCAATCAAATCATGTTATGGAGCTGCCAAACAACGAGCTCATGTGTTCTCTTGGTTCAAGAGAAAGGCTGCAGTCCAGCTTTTGGGTTATTAAACAATCTGTTAAAACAGCATTGCTTTTCCTAGCATTTTTTTAGCATCAAATATTCAACTTATATCAATTAATCCGATCCGATCCTACAGAAATCTTTTCACCGGTCACCAAAATAATCGGGAAGCACTCATAGCGGACAATCCATTAACCCAACGTTTTTAAATCAATCATCTATTAAAGGAAAGTCATCCGTTAATTTACCGAGGCTGAAATTCAATTCTTAGATACTTAAGACGCCCTACCACTACATCATTATCCTGGGATAGCATTAGTATTCTCCTTGCATCCTATAATGGACGCAGTCATTATTTTATTTTGCAAGGATCTTTCCTCGTGCAGTGGGTTGGAGATCTCTAGAATACAAGTTCAATAATTGAACTACTAGTTTCTTTTTATCTCTTTGTTTGGAGAAGTGAATGCAATGGAGATATTTTAGTTGCACCGCAAGAAAAATATTTGTTTACTTTGATAAATTATATTACTGTCTCTTTTTCTCATAGCTTGAAGCAGAATTCGAATAGGAAATGTCAACCCATGTGGCATGAGGTTAAAATATTAGTTCCCCTACCTGGAGCTGCCTCACTATCTCCCACCACCATGCAATCTGAAATCATAGATTGAGGGGCACCTGGAACAGCTTCCTCAAAGAAAGAGCTCAACTCTCCCAAGTAAGATTCTCCTCAGTGCCAGTGAGCTTTAATATAAAATCTTCAACTTCTTCTTCATGAAGCAAAGAGGATAAGATCAAACTTCAATTATGAGTTGAAAACACACGATTATTACAAAAACAATCAAAGAACATAAACCCTATTGGCATTCTCACAGTTATAAAGCTACCTATCTGTTACAAGCAGTTTTATTTGAGACACTGTGGTTGGTGAGTATGGATTTGGATTAGGTAAAGATGATAAGAAGGCTCCTCAATTTGAGTCATTTAGATGTCTTCTAGATTCTAGTACTTGAAGTGGCATAAAAGGTTGAAACCAATCATGTTTTCTTATTGAAACCTATTAGGTAGAGACCATGTGCAAATGTGTGGTCATTTTCTGCAGCAATGGTTAGGAAGAGCAACATATAATGCAGAGGTTTTGAATATGCAAAGGATCTTTAATTCAATTATGCATGTTGAAGTGGAAACTTGTCATTCATCCATTGTAAGACTTGTTTATGGATGGAATCAATATCCTCATAACATAAGAGCTCAGTTTCATTCTACAAGTGTCAGGTCAATATAGAAATCGGACCACTCAAAGACTCTTGGTAACACAATCATCAGTCTACCTTTTTGCCTACCAGAGATTGTTATTTGAATCTATGTTCCGCAGAAGGGGAGTTATTCAACTTCAAATATATGAAAATATTAAAATTTAATGGATACGTACAATAGAACCAGTCCTTCTGTATTTTACTGATTTCAGAAAAGAATCATGACTGTAAAACTTTTAAGAGTCAATTGAGTTAATGAAAGGAATTCAAGTTACCGTGGCTTTTATGATCAATATTCAAGCATTAATCATCAGACCAATCAGTTAAGACACAAATAATTATGTTCAAAGTAGACAAATTTTCTCATTTAACACACGAGTTAAAGAAGAAAATAACATGCCGATATTTGGGACCATCATCCATCCATGTGGCAAAAGGAGATTCGCTTGCTCCAGCATCCCCGCCAATCCGTCCCTAGGCTAACACGGAGGAGGTAAATCACGGATACCTACTAACTGTTAGCGGAGATGGCCAAGGCATGGAGGAAGGCATGCTTAGGGACCATCATCCATCCAGTACTTTAAATAAATAACTTTTGTAAGAGAAACTACATTCACATAAATGTTAAATTGTGCTAGTTGAAATGTCACGGCATGTGTGCCATTGATATATTTGAAGGCAACAGTTTCGGGTGCTCATTAATTAGTTGTAAACAGATTTACCACAATAAAAGAGACAGGTTCTGTATATTGCATGCAAAGAACTCGTTTAATCAGTATACAATTGCGAATCATATACTTTGTATTCATTTGGGACCTTTGGCATTCGTTACAATAAAAAACAAAAGAGCATCCAGCATTCACTACTAAGATATAATATCCATTTTCTGTAGTAAGAAACTAATTCTCATTTCATCCTTTTCAGTTGTACAAGATCTACTTACATGATTCAGCTGCTTGTTAAGGAAGAAAGCTTGGGTTGCAGTGCTTTCAAACCCAAGGAACAAAAAAAGACGATATAAAAAAGGATGAGCAACAAGGAAAACAGAAAAACCTCTTTATGAGGTGTTCTTATCCTAGAACAAAGGAAATAAAATAAAATTCCTATTTTCATTCAACCCTATCAAACATCTTAAAATTTCATAGGTGGTGGGGCAACTTGTATACAACCTACACTTTTGACAGAACCTTCATTGATAGACGCTTCCACTCCACTAGCTGAATCAAGAAGTCCTTAACCTGGATAAACACAACAGCAATCATGTTAGCAGTTTGGCATTCTCCAAATATAACCAGAACTTAGTGGTCCTTAAGGTGCATTGGACGCTAAAAATATTCCCAAGCAAACAAAAGAGAAGGCTCATCAGCTTTGGCACTTGCCTCAGATGGCTCCTGAAGGTAATAAGTAGCATTTGTTTCCTTTGGAAACTTTGAAACAAGGATGCCAATGCCTTGTCCCCTATCTCTAAGAACCTGAGATCAAAAAGAGAGAGAGAGAGAGTGTTTCCGTTGTTAGTAAGAGTTGAGACACTTCCTTGATCAACATATGCCCATGGAATACCATATTTGTATATGGCTTCCAGTTAGAATAAGAGCTATACCTTGAATGCATCTTCATCAGTGCGATCATCTCCGATATAGATCGGCATTACATCCTTGCAGTTGGCAAATCCTGTAAAGGCAAGAGATTATTTGGCTGAGCATCTCGAATCAGAAGGAATGACGGGTTAAAGGTTGATGATTTTGCATAAATATTCCGTCAGCCAACCAAACTGCTGGAAATGATGTCATGTAACACGTTGGACTGTTGCTCAGCTTACCAAGTGACTCCAATAGGAACTCCAATGCCTTCCCCTTATCCCATTTGATAGTTGGGCGAATCTCCAACACCTAAATATCCAGCCAACAGGTAGAGCAAATCACAATTAAGCTCTAATCAAACACCAAGATGCTGTAAGCCAAAGGAATCAAAACAATGTTTCACCTTTCTTCCTTGGGTAAGCCGCAATCTGGGATACTCTTTCAACACATATCTCACCTGCTCGATCAATGCGCCCCAATTCTGCATGAATTGACATGGAATAAGTTGAACTTCATTAACTTTGCAAAATTGCTTTTCGTTACTGCCATAAACAAGGAAATTGGTGGCCAATGTGAAGTGATAACTAGCCTTTTCATCCACACTTCTGAAGTGCACAGATACACAAAATTTGTTGTTCTCCACTCTGGCACCAGGAGTGGACTTGGTTCTGTCCAACAATGCTTTATAGACCTGAAGAAAATAAGAGGAATAAAAAGGAGAGAATTAGGAACAAAAGAAACTTTAGGATCGAGAGAGAAAGGGAGGAGATGAACTAAGAAGAGGAACCGACCGTATCTATCATGGGAAGAAATTCAGTCGCTGGTTGTAAAAGAACTCCTTTGGCAACCTGAACCACACAAAATGAGAAATCAAGATGAGCATCTCAGAGAAGGAAACTAAATTAGAAAAGGATGAAGAAGTTTTAATCTGGTCGAGATTGGGGAAGAGAGCATACTCTGGCCTTGGCATGCTGGGACGTCTCTGGGCCTTTGATGTCCATGCCGTGGCTACCAGCGTAGTATAACTCGGCCAATTTCACGAAGTTAACAACCTGTTCTCCAAGAGAACCACTGAGGTAGGGAAGAAACAGGAGTCTTAAGTCGTACCGTCTACCTGAAATCGAAATCTACCTTGTCGAGACATCGCCCGCTCACGATCGCCGTGGGGAAGTCCCTTGCCACTTCCTTCACTGCTTTCCTCATCTAGCGTCCGAAGCGACAAAGAACCGATCAAAATCTCATTTTGAAGCAGGGAGCACAAAGCAAGCAAGTGGGAGGGGAAAAGGCAAGGCGGAGCGAAACGACTCACCGCATTACTCATGAAGGCCGAGTCGGGATCGTCGACGATGGGGGAAAGGGTACCGTCGTAGTCCATAAACATCACGATCTGTTTTCCCTTGGAGGCTCTCACGATGCGATCGAACTGGTTCAAAGCCGACGGATGCCGCATCTGCCGGGGAAGAAAATGGGGGAAGGGGCTAAAGCCCAAAAGACACGTACTTCAGAAGAGAGGAAAGCGAGAATTTTTCAGGTCGTCGTTCACCTTTACTTCGAGGACAGAGTCGACGATGGGGCAGGGAGCGGCCATGGGGTGGGTGGGCGAGGAGGCCTTCATGGATTCCAGCCAACAGCTAGTCCCGACGCCGACAACATCGATCTGTGAAAGGTACTTTTTCCGGAGCGCGATCGGTGGAGGATAGGGGAAGAGGGGGGAGGAACCCGCCGCCGCCACCGTGAAAGCTGCGACGTCCTCCGCCGGCACAACATTCTGCTGCGTCATAGTGGGATTTACGCCTGTCGGAGAAAGGAACATAAATAATAGGAGATGAGGGTGGGTGGCGGAATCGCAAGAGGCGATTTTGAGTGCCGCTGGCGCCGGAGAAAGTCGGCGGTGTAGCCGGTGAGGAGAGGTGGCGAGGGAGGAGGGCATTTTATAGGTTGGATCAGACGTAGCTGCGGACTAATCGTCGATTCCCACGTGAGGTCCCATGGGACCCAACGACACGTGTAGACAGCTCGTTATACTAAAAAGGCTCAGCGGTTCATTAAGCTTTTGATAACTAAAAAATAAAATAAACTGTTATCGTATCACCTCTAATGAACCTCTAAAAAAGTATTAGACGGGTCGGAGAATTATGACAACTAGATTTCAATCTTAATAAATATTTATATGATTTATCCACTGATTTAAAATTGTCCCCTCATATAGAATTAGTAGTTTAACATATGAGATGTTACCATAATAAGAACTGAGGTTCAAATCTCGATAAAGTTGAGATAAATATTTTCCTTATGTGTTAGTCATTATTCCAAAGGTTAGTAGTCACTCGTGATTTACCTCCTCCGTGCTAGCCTTGCACTATTCCAAAGGCTTGTAATCGCCCGTGATTTACCTCCTCCGTGTTAGCCTTGCACTATTTCAAAGGCTAGTAGCCTTTATCTCCTCCGTGTTAGCCTTGCATTATTCCAAAGGCTAGTAACCGCACGTGATTTACCTCCTCCGTGTTAGCCTTGCATTATTCCAAAGGCTAGTAGCCGTCCATGATTTATATCCTCCGTGTTAATCTTGTGATGGATTGACGGAGATGTTGAAGATAAATATATTCATCTTTTACCATAATGAAATGATGAATACTTAATCCTTACTAATTGATTAGAGTGTTAACTTTATTATAATAATAGGACAATAAATTAATTTTCATCCACGGACTCTATTAATTTTTAATAGATAAAAAAAATATTTCGTTGAATATTTTATCTTTCTTCGTTAAGCTGTTATTTATCCTCTTCTAGAATACGTGAAGTTAAAAGGAGCCGTTAAAATGATGGTTTCAGTTTTTTTTCATTTTTATTTATTAAATAGATGTGAAAACATTCATACTGAGAGAAATTCCACTAGAATTAAGCTCACTGAGAGTAACAAATCTCATTGATTAATCAAATAATTAAATGTTAGGGCGAACCTTTAACTAGAAAGCGCCACGAGCACTTGGAGAAGTTGATCACGTAAAAGTGAAATGATTTAATTTTCACGACAAACAAGTCGTAGTTAAGTTAATTGGCTGATAAATGTCGACGTTAGGATGCGCAATTAATTACGAACATACATAAAAAAAAAAAAATGTGGAACCGCTACATCAGCGACCCCCCTAGAGCCGGTCCCACGGATATGGAGGGAGGTAAATACAGGTATACATGTGGAAAGTGCACAGCGGAGACGTTAACCCCAGACAATGACACCCCGGGGATCGACCCCTGGACCTTTCAGCCACAGAACCATGTTTATGCAAAATGTGCTTCGTAGTTTGCTTGCCTGTGTAAAATATGCGCCCTTTAATTCATTCGGAAAATTCTCCTCAGCCTAATTAATGATGAATGCTATATCGCAATATCCGCATAATAAATCCAACAGCACCCACGGCCATATGTGAAATAATTAAGTGAACCATGGGGTTGTGTTTATCATGTGCATGAAATGGAATACAATAGCCTATGCATCCATTAGGTAAATGAGACTCAAATAAATTAATTAAAGGGAAACATACCTTTAACCCCTTATTTTCTATCAAGTAGTATTTTATCCTCCTTATTTAAAAAATAATACTTAATTCCCTTTTGACCAAAATTAAATTTAATGTGAAAAAATTTATAAAAAATGATTATGTCCTTATCTTTTTAATATATTTTTTTTTATAATATTAAGAGGAAAAAAAGTATATTGAATTGATATGGAAAATAATTACATATATCTTTTGAGTTGACTCTTTAATTATTAATTATTAATTAGTTAGATAAATAGTATTCAGGGAGAAAAATACACATAAAAGAATAAACAAATATATAGAAGTATCTAGTGACAGTGCTCTTCGTCACTTACTTGGATCTGTGGTTGATGTCAGTTTATCGGTGTGTCTGCTCTCGGTATCTTACAAAGCAAAACTTGTCAGCCGAGGGTTGACATTATCAGTGTTACCCTCTTTAACTGTCAAGTCAATGATGAATTGAAATGTGATGCTCGCGTGCATGCATAAGCAAGCAAAAGAGTTTGAAGAAGACGAAGAAAATTTACTTTTCCGTAAGAAAAGAAAATTATACCTTTAACTATTTTCGCAGAACCTTATATAATCATTCGTAGGGGCGGATCTAAAATTTTAAATTTAGGAAAAGTGAAGAAAATAATTATTATATATTGTATTAAAAGACTGCATAGCTGGGTGACGAAAATATATATTTTAAACTAATTAATTTTATTTTATTCATATAATTAATTATATAATAATCTTTATATATTATTGGAGGTAACATACAATTGATTTTAATTAGTAAATCAGTAGCTAATTATGTTAAAAATATGGCCTTGAATTATCTAAATTTTCTTCATATATCTATAAAAGAATGGATATAAATTATCAACAAATTTAATATATTTTTTTCTCTTAAGATTATAAAAAATTATCAAAAATACAAGGGCATAATTTTCTTTTAAATTTTGTTTACATTTGACTTTAGTAAAAAGATGATTAAATGCTATTTTTTAAATATAAGGGGCCACAATGTGACTTGATAGAAAATATAGAGGTTAAAGGTATTTAAAAGATTAGTTATGGAGTTTATTGTTATGATTAAATAAAGATGAAATAGCTTTTATTTTAGTTCTTTTTTATATTTTATTGAGATTCCATTTGATTATATTACGTGTCTACATCATGCACTCTTCTTTTCTTTCTATTGTAAAAATAAAATTTTAAATTTAAATACTAAACCATTTGTCATACTTCAAATTAAACCTTTACGCCATAGAAATTAAGATTCAGATGCTATTTTAAATTTTTACCAACTGATTCATCCTTCATTCCATAAAAATATTTAAAACATAATATACTCTCCCAAGTATTGCATTATTATAATCCCTAGAATTCAAAATAAAACTTCTTAAATATATATTAAATGATCACGAGATGAATTTAGACTAGAGTTATCAAATGGATCAATTCATGATGAAACGGATTGACCCTTAGTAGAATGGTCATTTAGCAGGATAGATTCATTATCTTGGAGGATTGAAAAATTTCTAATTTAACCCAAGTAAGATTGATTACGGATTAGACGGGTCTAACTTATGAGTCTAATATATATATATATATATATATATATATATATATATATATATATATATATATATATATATATATATATAAATTTAAATTTAAATTTAGGTTATGAATTTATAATTCAGACAGGTCCAACTCACCGTCCGTTGAATTTCCCACTCTAATTGTAAGTTTTAAAAATACCTATCCAGCTTGAATTCTTTTACATCCTGAAAATATGTATTATATAATATACACCATTAATAGAGCAATATGATTGACAGAATCTAATTGTCATGACTCATGCTTCACTGAAAAACATCTCATGCATTCATTAAAAAAAAAATTACAAAATCATTTTGGTTTCAATTAATTAGAATTGAAACTACACAATATGACACATCCTATCAATTGCATTCCTGGTTAATAGCAAGACAACAATGATGCTAAGAGGAGTTTGACAATTTTGTCATGATAAGATGCTTATCTAGTGGTTTGGAATTTTTTTTTTCAATCCGCCGGTCAACCCGCACAAGTCACAAGCGATCTATTTTTAAATGGGTTGATTTTTTTTTTTTAACATAATCTACTTAAATTATTAAACACAATAGATCAATCCGACAGATTCAATCCAAATCGATGATTCTAATTTGGACCGATATATCATACATTTGTCCATTAAATTAATAAAATATCATTTTATTTCAGAAATTTTATTTTTATATCTCTATTTCTTTGGGATAGTATAAAGTAGCTAGCTAGTGTTGCTAATTAATAATTATCGATGTTCACAAATGTCAACCAAATTATTTTTTAAATATTAATCAACATTAAATTATAGATAACATAATTGATTGATCCAGAGACTTACAGACTTTTTGGCATTAATATAATTAAAATATTATATTACATGAAGTAGTATGAAAAAAAAAATCTAATATAAAGATTTTCTTAATTTTTAAAATTTAACATAATATTCCTATTAAATTTAAATATTAACTCTATATTTAACAGTTAAATCTCAGTTTCATGGCATTTAACCAAACTTGAGAAAGCATTAATGTGAATTTATTTTTCGAGACTAAGAGGATGGCGGTGTCTCTTTCGCCTCCACCGTGTCTCTCATTTTCATTCGATCTTTTCTTCTTTCATACTTTCTACATCCAAATTTGTTTTTAATCAAATGATTTTCTAATGCAAAATTAAAGACATTAGGCCAACTTAATTCCTCCGCACGTTGAAAGTTTGTGGTTTCTTTTTTGACAGTGAGTGATTTGATTGATTGAGGGTAGCCAACGAGATATGAGAATGGTCCCATGTCTTCATTAACACTTGTCGACGTCTCATTAACCCGTCATTTTTTTTAATTTACTTTTAAACATATGACAAAAGGTGATTCACTCGTCCTCAGCGTTCCCGTCAATTCGTCCCTAGGCCAACACGGAGGAGGTAAATCACGGGTGGCTACTAGCCATTAGTGCAAATGGTCAAGACATGGGGGAGGTTATGCTCGGTTACGCCGAGTTTCGACCCCAAGATCTCATGTGACAACACCCCATGCCTTAACCATCGCACTGCCCCGAGAGGACAATTTACTTTTAAACATGGTCGTATGTTGGGATGAACATTCGATTAATTCGATTAATTTAATATTAATTTTATATAAATTCTTTTTATTATTATTTTAAATAAATTTAGTTAATTCGGTGTTAATTGAAATAATTAATTCGGTTAATTCAGTTTTAGTAAAACTTTGATTTAATTCGATTAACCAACACTAAATCAGTTTTCGATTAATTGGATTAATTTATGAATCAAATTAACCGAATGCTCACCCCTAGTCGTCTGTCCATATTTCTTTTGGTCATGTAGATTTTCTTCCTTATATTATCTTACAATGACAATTATCCTGTCCGAAAATAAAAGAAATGGAAAGTCGAGGATGTGACACTCCTATTGATCATCTATAGACTCAGTTCTGACTTGCAATATAAATTATATCAATACCGAGCCAAGGAAAGGGTCCCTGATATTGGTCCTTCGACACTCAAGTTAGTCACTGGCGATGAAGTATGAGGCGGAGCAAAAAAGAAGACTGTAGCGTAAACAGCGAATATCGCATACCTCCGCCGATACTTGGACCCCCCTTTATATAGAGCTCATATAGTACGCGTGCACACTTCCCAAAGTGTGCACGCTTCCCAAAATGGGCATGCTTCTCAAAGTTTCCTTGAAAAGACTTGTTAATAAAATGCCTTTGACACAGTACCTGAACGGGCTGAGTATATGTTTGAAGTAACAGTGGAAGCTTTCGCCGTACGATCTTCTGGCTGTCCATGCCCCGTGTCGGCGGCACCAACTCCCAAAAGGATGTCGCTGGATATCAGAGGGAGTGTACTGCTAGGTCGAGCGGGTTGGCCACTCGGCCGGTATCTCGCCGCTCTAGTGCCACGTCTGGTCGGCCAGAACCTCTCTATTCTTGTGTGTGTCTACTTGACTGAAGTTCCACTCCACTACTGCCAAGACATATTGCCGGGCCGAGCGAGGAAGCCACTCAGCCAAAGTTGAACTATGCCAATGTCGAGCTCTACTATCTGGCTGAGCGAGGTAGCCCCTTGGCTCGGCTTCTGCACCTCGTCTCCTCCTCCATTCGGCGTCCAATAACCCCTTGAGCGTCGGTCGTTTGACTTCTCCCCGTGTCGGAGTCGGCGGCGGATCGGGGCCTTCTCCACCCGGTCGGGGCATGCTTCACCCGACCGACCGATGTTGTCTGCATGTTGACCGCCTTGACTTTGATCTCCACCGTAGCCGCGGGGTGAGGCCCCTCATCATCACCGCATCATATGCCTCCCCCTCAAGTTTAGTCGAAGGAGGCTGCAAGTCCGATTGACTGGACAATTATCTGAGCAACTTTCCTCTCGATCGGCTTTCGGCACTACTTGGCTTCTGATCGGGATGCTAACGCTCCCTGTCGGTCGGTGTGTTAAAGCTTGTCATTCGGCTGTAGGTCGGCTTCCCCAATCCGATCGGCACAATGAAGGTTTATACTTGTGAAATCTTTTCTTGGGCTCTCTTGGGCGAGCACGAGCTAGGCTTACGTCAACCAAATTTTTAGGAAATCGTACAAATCTCTTCGCATTAAGGCTAAGCGTGCCCCATGCCATCATTAAATATCGACCCGTGGCGATGCACCACATGTCTTGCCCACTACTGCCGCACGCCTAAAGTGACAGATGGATATCCGCTGTGATGTGACGTTTAATAGTTCAAATTCAACAGTCAAATCTAGGCCTGAGTTTTTGCGACTTAGATCGGATGACTCCAGTCGATCGGCCCCTAGGCTTATAAGTCCGTGCGCGTCACCTCCTTTGCACACTTCTTCGAGTTCTTCGGCGACGCTCCTGTGCTCCGGCAACGTTCCTCTTTCCCTGCTCCTCCAGCGACCCTTTCCAGTAAGCTTTCTTCCCATTGCCCTTTGCTTTCTTGTCTTCCGGCATCTGTACTTCCCCGTCTTCCGAGTTTTTCGGCATCTGGGTGTTCCGACGATAATTACGCTAGTAGGTTTCCTTTCTTTCACGTCTCTTCACCTTCCCTTGTTTTGCGATGGTGAGTTCCTCACAACCTCCTGCTGGCATCCCTGGGCTCTAATACACCTCTACCGAGTCTCGATTTGACGCCGGCGACGCTGAGAGTTTGATAGCCGCATTCGAGTTTCCTCCGGATTATCAAGTCTTTCTTCCATCTCCTTCCGATCGACCAAATTCTCCGCCGCCCAGTTGCATCACTTTCTTTTGAGATCAATTTACCGTCGATCTGCAGTTTCCTATTCATCCTTTCTTCCCCACTGTTTGTAAATACTTCTGCATCTCCTTCACCAACTAGTGCTGAACTTCTTTCGGCTGCTGTGCGGAGTCGTCGTTCTTTTCTGCCCGTACGACATTTCTCTCACCCCGGATCTTCCACTATTTTACTATCCAAAATTGTTCGAGCCGGGGACTTTCCTTTTCCAAGCCTGAGTGGACTTGATTTTCTTCGACAAAATGTTGACCTCCAACAAGCATTGGAGGGAATATGTTTTTTTTGTACGCCTTCCCGAGCGGCCGGACTTCTCGACCCACTAGCAGCTCGAAGTGGCAGCCCAACCTCCCATGAAACAGTACAAGATCCGGTCGGACTATCTCAACGCCACTTCCATGCTGGCCGATCAGAAGTATGACATCCATAAGTTGTTGTTGGAGGGTGTCCTCTACATCTTCGGCCTGAGTCCGATCTACACCCGGCTTCTGTCCAACTTAGGTATACAACAACTTCTTCAATCTTTTTTTTGATTCTAACTGATTTTTCTTCCTCTTTTGCAGTCGAAGTCATCCTGCGTGCATATCTGGCCGACAAGGCGAAGCTTGCGGATGCCGCGATCAACGCGGCTGCTGTGGAAGAATTGGAGAGCCGCAGCCTGTAGCCAGTTGGCTCACAAGAAGAGCCGCAGGATGAGAGCGAAGCGGCTCCCGTCTTGGTGAGTGGTGGAGCGACTGGTGGCTCACCACTTCCTTCCGAATGACTTCCAGTCGTTCAGGTTGAGGGGGCTTGGGGCTCAACCTCCTCAGCCGAGCCATTGATCAGGCGTAAGAGGCGCTGGGTGGAGCCTTCATCACGCTTCACCACTTTGGGGGTGCGGTCCACTGAATGGGTCGAGACGTCGACCCCCGCTCCCATCCAAGAGTCCATAGCTCCTGAGTCATCAAATCAGACTCCTTCCCTCTGCGATTTGCCACAAGGGACCGTTTGCGTGCCGCCGGTGGCCTCCCTACCACCAAAATCTAAGGCCAAGAAGTCTGGCATCCATCCGGCGTCTTCATCCCGGCCGCCCGGACGAGCTACTTCTGCACAATCAGCCCCGAGCAACCAACGCCATATTACGATGATTCTTCACCTGCCGACCAAAGAGTGGCGTGAGTCGATAGGCACTTCCTCCCAAGCCCCCGAGCATCAAATCATCATCCAAGGGCCACTCGCCCAAATATGGGTGGATGCCCGAGCCCACGCGGCGATGATACCTCCTAGGGCATATGCAGACAGTCACACCCAGATGTCTACTGGGGTAAGTCTTGCCTTTCCATAGTTTATTTCCGATCGACGCTTATATTCACTTTGTTGTTTGCAGTTCTGGGTGGAGAGTCTGACCATGTGCCAAAGGCTCACATTTTTGGAGGAGGAAGTGAAGAAGATGAATACGTCGAGCGACCAATCCTCCTTCGCTCAAGAACAGACGAACGTCAAGGTGGCTAAACTACGGGCCGATCTGGAGAAGAGCACCAAACTGCTCGAGGCCGAACGGGACAAGAGTTCAGGGCATGCCACTTTACTGGCTCGGCTTAACAAGCAGGTCAGCACCTTCGATAATAAGATCGAGTTGGCCAATGCAAGGAAGAATCGGGTCGTCGAAGATCTCGAACTGAAGAATAAGGAGGTCCGGGCTCTCGCCAAAAAACTCAAGGAAGCTGAGGATTTCCTAGTCACAGAGCGGAACAACCGGCCAGTCGAAGAAGCTTCCCTTCGCGGCCAACTCGCCGCTAAAGATACTGCGTTGACCACCGCGAAGGATGAGCTGGAGGCCTCCCGAGCGGCTTTGAAGACTTACCAAGATGTCGAGCCCAACCGCTTTGAGGTTATGAAGAAGAATTACATTCGCTCGGACATTTTTAACGAGAAGGTCGCAGATCAAGCTCTCCGCCTTTTTGATTTGGCCATTGACAGAACGATCGATCAACTCAGGGAGGGAGATTACCTGTCGACAGATCTGACTAGTAACATCATAAGCCGGGACAAGCTTACCACGTTATTGCTTGATGACGTCCTGGATTACCTTGAGTGAGGTCGAAAGTTCTTGTAAAATTTTTGAAGTTTTAATGAATACTTCTCCGTTCGGACAAGCTTTATCTCCTTGTATGTTTTTTCAACTCATCTTTTGAGCATTGCAAGAACTCGTGGCCTCGTCACTCCGATCGTCTGATTAGTTCATACAACCGACCGATCCCTTTTGTATTTAGAGTTCCATTACGATGTTGCTGTTGGTGCGAAAAACATCCGACGATCGAACCCATGTTTTGATAATGGCAAAGGGTTCAAAGTTAAGTTGTTTTGTGATTTAACAGTTTGAATGAGCTTGCAGGAAAGTCCTAAGTGTACTTAGGCAAAAGTCCTAGCTGCGGTTAGGCAGGTGGAAAATCCTAGGGGGTGGTTGTTGGTTGCTACTCGGAAAACCTATAGGTTCCACTGTACAAAAATTTTGTACAAAGGTCTGAACCTTTTCCTAGCTACCATGTGTTCTTTTAAATTAAATTTTGGATCGCCTGCGGAACTTAACACGTTTGATCCAAAACTTAATCTATTTGTTCTTTTAGGTTTTGACTTGGATCTCCTGCGGAACTTTACACGTTCGACCCAAGTCTCCTTAAGTTATTAATTTCATTAAATATTAATTTCCATAATTGGTTCCCAGTACTGACGTGGCGAGGCACATGACCTTCTTGGATATGGGAGCAACCACCACCGACTAGACAAAACCTTTTATAGAAAGATAATATTTAATTTCCTAAAATAACTTTAGGTTAACCAAAGAGAATAATCAAATCACAAGGAAAAGAAAAAACAAAAGAACACAGCATCGAAAAAACATATTCGAAATTCTAGAACGTAAGCCTCTTGTATTTGGTATTATTTCCATAAATAACTAGCATGATGCGGAAATAAAAATTACTAGTTATACCTTGTAGAAAAACCTCTTGATCTTCTACCGTATTCCTCTTCTAACCTCGGACGTTGTGTGGACAACGATCTACCGAGATGAGAAACCACTAACCACCTTCTTCTCCTCCAAGCAAGGTTCGGCCACAAAGGAAAACTTCACCAAGGAGAAAAACCAAAATACTAACCAAGCTCCAAGAGATGCTAGCTTTCTCTCCTTCTTCTTCTTCTTCTTCTTCTCCAAGTAGTATCCGGCCACCACAAGAGCTCCAAGGGGAAGAGAGAGGTTCGGCCACCACAAGAGGAAGAGAGGGAGAGGATGGCCGGCCACACCAAGGAACAAAAGAGGGAGAGAAATAATAGATGTTGTATCTCATGAAGGCACCCTCACCCCTTCTTTTATATTCCTTGGCCTAGGCAAATTAGGAAATTTAATTGCAATAAAATTTTCTCAATTTCCTTGACATGATTTAATTGAGAAAAATAAAATAAAATTTTCAAATTAAATCTACATTGGCCGACCACAACATTGGAGAACAAATTGGACAAGTTTCAATCAACAATTAAAACTTCCTAATTTGTTTCCGGAAATTTTAAAATTAAAATTTCTCTTTAAAAATCTCTACATGGTTAATAAAAGAAATTTCTATAATTTTAATTTTACAACATGTGAATAATTTTTAAAGAGAAAATAAAATATCTCACCAATCTACAAATAAGGAAAGAGATCTAATCTCTTTCTTTAATCTTTTGTAAATTTTACAAGAGAGATAATTTAATTTAAATTCTCTTTAATAAATTATTTCTTCCACATAATAAAAATTAAAATTAAAATTAAAATTCTTTTTAATTTATTTTGGTCGGCCCTACTAGCTTGGGTTCAAGCTAGGGTCGGCCACCCAATCTTATACCTAGGCCGGCCCTAGCTTGTTCCCAAGCTAGCTTGGCCGGCCCCTATTGGGTCGGTATAGAAGGTGGGTATAGAACTCTATAAATAAGAGGCTACGATAGGGACCGAGAGGAGGAATTGGTTTTGTTCTCCCGATAAAATTAAGCATCCCGTGTTCGCCCCGAACACACAACTTATTTTTATCAATGATAATTCATTCCACTAGAGAACTATCATTGAACTACTGCACCAATACCAAATTACATTTTTGGGCTCCTTCTTATTATAAGTGTGTTAGTCTCCCTGTGTTTAAGATATCGAATGTCCACTAATTAAGTGAGTTACTGACAACTCATTTAATTAATATCTTAGTCCAAGAGTAGTACCACTCAACCTTATCGTCATGTCGGACTAAGTCCACCTGCAGGGTTTAACATGACAATCCTTATGAGCTCCTCTTGGGGACATTATCAACCTAGTATCTCTAGGACACAGTTTCCTTCTATAATCAACAACACACACTATAAGTGATACCATTTCCCAACTTATCGGGCTTATTGATTCATCGAACTAAATCTCACCCATTGATAAATTAAAGAAATAAATATCAAATATATGTGCTTGTTATTATATTAGGATTAAGAGCACACACTTCCATAATAACCGAGGTCTTTATTTCTTTATAAAATCAGTATAAAAGAAACGACCTCAAATGGTCCTACTCAATACACTCTAAGTGTACTAGTGTAATTATACAGTCAAGATAAACTGATACCTAATTACACTACAACCTTCTAATGGTTTGTTCCTTTCCATTTTAGTTGTGAGCTACTGTTTATAATTTATAAGGTACTGATAACATTATCTTCTGCATATGACACCACATGCTATGTTATCTACAATATAAATTAATTGAACAACTACAAACAAATGTAGATAATTTGACCAAATGTGATTCTTTATTCAAGACAAATGTTTACAAAAGTTTAGGCTTTCAGTATACACTCCAACAATCTCCCACTTATACTAATGACTAAGCTGCCATATCTTCTACCATACATCTGATTCCCATTCCCTCCACATGCCGATCAAAAGCTTTCGCCGGAAGGGCCTTAGTGAAAGGATCTGCCAGGTTATCCGCTGATGCAATCTTGGCGATGACAACTTCTCCTCGCTTCACGATATCTCGTATCAGGTGGTACTTGCGCTCTATATGTTTACTTGCCTTATGAGCTCATGGTTCCTTCGAGTTTAATCATCGCTATTATCACAATAAATTGTGATAATTTTGGGCAAACCAGAATCACATCTAAGTCTATTAGAAAGTTCACGAGCCATACCGCTTCTTTAGCGCCTCAGAGGTGCGACATACTCGGCTTCCATGGTTGAGTCCGAAACCTGTTTAACACTCCTCCATGAAATGGCTCCACCTCCTAAAGTAAACACATAGCCTGATGTAGACTTACTATTGTCCCTATCGATTGGAAATCGAATCCGTGTAACCCATAGAGATCAAATCGTCGCTTGGTAAATTAGCATATAATCTCTAGTCCTTCTCGGTACTTTAATATATGTTTTACTGTAGTCCAATGTCCTTGTCGAGGTTACTCGATATCTGCTGACCATGCCGACAAAACAAATATCGGTCTCGTATATAGCATTGTATACATAAGGCTTCCTACACCGAAGCATAAGGAACCGCTTTCATGTCTTCTATCTCCTTTGATGTCTTGGAGACATCTCTTTAGATAGAGCTATTCCATGCCTAAAAGGTAAGAAACCTTTCTTGGAATCCTGCATACTAAAGCGAGCAAGGATTGTATCTATATATGAAGCTTGGGACAGACACAACATTCTTTTCTTGCGATCCCTTATCACTTTGATCCCAAGAATGTGTGCACACTCTCCTAAGTCCTTCATATCAAATTGTTTGGACAACCATACCCTTACGTCTGATAATACCTTGACATTGTTGCCAATTAACAAAATATCATCTACGTATAGTACAAGAAATACCACCACGTTTCCGTTACACTTCTTGTATACACAAGACTCATCCGGACACTGAATAAATCCATACGACTGGATTACTTCATTAAACCGGATGTTCCAAGACCTTGAAGCTTGCTTCAGTCCATAAATGGACCGATTGAGCTTGCACACTAGATGCTCTTTGCCTTTTTCAATGAACCCTTCTGGTTGCTTCATATGAATGTTCTCTTCAAGACTTCCATTAAGGAAAGCTGTCTTGACATCCATTTGCCAAATCTCATAATCCATATGAGCAGTAATGGATAAGAGTATCCGGATAGACTTAAGCATGACTACCGGTGAAAAGGTCTCCTCATAATCGATTCTCTCTTTCTGAGTGTACCCTTTCGCAACAAGCCTAGCTTTGAAGGTCTCTACTTTCCCGTCTGTCCCTCTTTTCCTTTTGTAGATCCACTTGCATCCAACGGCTTTTACACCATCAGGTGGTTCTACAAGCTCCCAGACTTTATTAGAGTACATAGACTCTATTTCAGAATTCATTGCCTTTTGCCAAGATGCTGCATCTATATCTTGGAGTGCTTCGTTGTATGTTCATGGATCAGGTTCATGTTTATCCGGGATCAAGTCCGAAGACTCTCCCAAAAACATGAATCTTTCAGGCTGCCTTACAACCCTCCCACTACGACGAGGCACTGTCTGTGGTTGTGTATCATGTGTGACACGTGTTGCAGTCTCTTGTGGTACTTCATCTTGTACTGTTGGTACTGAAGTAGACATGTCCTCTCTAAGTTCTTCTAAAACAACTTTGCTACTGGGCTTGTGATCCATTATATAGTCTTCTTCTAAAAACTGGGCATTGGTGCTAACAATGACCTTCTGGTCTTTAGGACTATAAAATAAACCACCTTTCGTTCCTTTGGGATATCCTACAAACACGCGAACTTCTGTACGGGATTCTAACTTATCAGCATCTGGTTTCAGCACATGTGCTGGACTACCCCAAATCCGAATATGTTTTAGACTGGGCCGCCCATTCCATAATTCTATGGGAGTAGAAGAAACTGATTTAGAAGGTACTAAGTTCGGAACATATCGTTTCCCGAGCATATCCCCAAAACGAATTTGGTAATTCAATAACTCATCATTGATCTAACCATCTCCATAAGAGTCCTATTCCTTCGCTCGCTACCCCATTCTGTTGGGGTGTTCCAGTGCAGACAATTGGAATCCGACCTTCGATAAGTAATTCCTAAACTCTCCTAAGAGGTATTCGCCACCACGATCGGTGTAGTGTCTTGATACTTTTACCTAGTCGTTTCTCCACATCAGCCTTGTATTCTTTGAACTTATCAAAGCACTCAGACTTGCGGCGCATTAGGTAAATGTATCCATATCTTGAATAATCGTCTATGAAAGAGACAAAATATTCAAAACCTCCTCTTGCCTGGACAGACATAGGACCACACAAATCAGAGTGAACCAATTCTAACACTTCTTTGGCTCTATACCCCTTGGCCTTGAACGACCTCTTGGTCATTTTACCTTCCAAGCAAGATTCACAAGTTGGAAAATTTTTCAACTCAAATGAACTAAAAAGTCCATCGGCTATAAGCCTCTGAATCTTACTTAAGTTAATATGACCAAGCCTTAGATGCCAAAGATTTGCTTGGTTCATCTCCGAAGGTTCTTTTCTCTTATTAGAGTTAGAAGATGAGTTATAAATTTCCATGTTTTTCTTTGTGGAAGAAATTGGATTTAAAGTATACAAATTGCCAACTAATGCACCAGAACAGATAATCACTTTATTTCTTTTAATAACTACATCATTACTGAAAGAAACTGAATATCCATTTAAAAATAATTTAGAAACTGAAATTAAATTCTTTCTAAAACTGGGTACATAAAGACAATTTCTTAAAATCAAATTTCTATTTCTACTAAAAGATAAGTAGACGTCTCCCACTGCAACAGCTGCCACCTCAGTAGCATTGCCCATGTAGATGGTAATTTCTCCTTCAGATAGTCGTCGGGTTTCCTGGAACCCCTACAAGGAATTGCAGACATGATCAGTGGCTCCCGTATCTACACACCAGGTGCTGGTAGATAACACCGCTAAACATGTTTCAACAACTAGAGTATGAGATATACCTTTGTTTTGGTTCCTACGAGGACAGTCCACCTTCCAATGTCCTGCCTGCTTACAGATGAAGCACTTGCCCTTCGGCTTCTTCATTCCAGCTTTAAATCCCGTACTCTGAGATTTATTCACTTTCTTTGCTGAACCAGCTTGTTTCTTCTTCTTCTTTCCTTTCGGTTTAGAAGTAGAACCATTTTCAGCATAGTGAATTTGAGCATTGTGACGAAATAATCCTTCTGCTGCTTGAAGTTCTGTCAGTAGTTCCGCTAATGAATAAACCCTCTTATTCATATTATAGTTCAGGCGAAACTGCTCAAAACTTCTAGGTAGTGTTTGGAGGATCATATCGATCTGGATTTCCCCATCAATTTCTCCTCCAAGGATCTGTATCTCGTTCAGATAAGCCATCATCTTTAGGATATGATCCCTTACAGGAGTACCCTCTTGCATGGTGGCTGTCATTATCTTTCTCATGGCTTCTTGCCTAGAAGCCCTATCCTGATGACCAAAGAGTTCCTTGAGATTGTTCATAATATCATATGCTGTTGGTAAATCTTGATGTTGATGTTGCAATACATTTGACATTGAAGCCAAAATGTAACACCGCGCCATCTCATCTGCTTTTACCCATTTCCTATGATATTCAATCTCCTCTTGGGTAGATTCACCAGTAGGTGCATCAGGGCATTGCTCAGTCAGTACAAATTTATAGCTTTCAGCAGTAAGAACAATGTCCAGGTTTCTTTTCCAATCTATGTAGTTTGGTCTAGTAAGTCTATTCTGTTGAAGTATGATGGACAGTGGGTTGAAAGACATCCTAAGAATCACAAATAACTTTTGGTCAGAACTCTAAATTTAGAATAATATTGATTCCTCAAACAATACTATTTTAAATTAACCAACACCTCAAAACACCGTGAATTTTGTATGCCACGTTAGTGTGGACGTATGCAAATTCAACATTTGTAAAAGGAGGGTTTTATCCCATTAATTTTATTATCTTGTCAACCTAACTTTTTGACAAATAAAATTAATAGTTGATGTCTTTTGGTCACACAAATAATAGCAATGACTCCGATGGGGAGGATACTATTAGATGTGTCTAAGTGTATACCATTACTTGACACTAAGTTCATTAATAAGATTATGCCCCTTCCGTTGGGGAAGATCACACGCTCTTAATTAACTTCCTATAGTCATCCAAAGATGGAAGTCTGTTCTAGTGATCCACAAACAAGCTCATCCGTTATGGAGGAAGGCACTCAGAGCCAACGCGCAAGCTTGTTTGCATCACTTACAAACCAGTAATGGAGACCATGGGATTTATTTAAAAATCCCTCTCCCACTTAGTTATTTATAAATGAGGAATTTTAACTATGCTAGCCTACTAAAACTTGTAAACTAATATGCACACACAACATAATATAAAAGCAATAAATAGAAATTTTAATTTTCAACTATTATGGCTTTTATCACTAATTGTCCTCCGTGTGTTGTCATCCCTAGCTGCTGCCATATTTGGCCACCGCCACCGGATCTAGCTGTCGCATCCATCTTGCTCCTAGTTCCGCTGCGCCTCTGGTCCTTAGAAGGTTCCACGCTTTGCAAGATTCGATCCGCGACATAAATAGAATTTTACATTTTGATTCTATATTCCATAAAAGGAATGTACATGTATCTAGATCAAAAATAAAATCCTAATAAAACTAAATACAGCTCCTGTATTTTATAATACAATCATGCACACACAGATAAATGCCCTTGACATGTCCAAGGGTCCAATCACACACATAATAACTAAAAGCCATAATAGTTGGATCCTGCATCCACAAAGTTAGCACATCCTACTATTAACCTGCCTAAATTATGTATGACATGTGCATAATTAAACTAAATACCAAATACACAGAGGCAAAACCCTAGGTCTGATACCAATTGTTGGTTGCTACTCGGAAAACCTATAGGTTCCACTGTACAAAAATTTTGTACAAAGGTCTGAACCTTTTCCTAGCTACCATGTGTTCTTTTAAATTAAATTTTGGATCGCCTGCGGAACTTAACACGTTTGATCCAAAACTTAATCTATTTGTTCTTTTAGGTTTTGACTTGGATCTCCTGCGGAACTTTACACGTTCGACCCAAGTCTCCTTAAGTTATTAATTCCATTAAATATTAATTTCCATAATTGGTTCCCAGTACTGACGTGGCGAGGCACATGACCTTCTTGGATATGGGAGCAACCACCACCGACTAGACAAAACCTTTTATAGAAAGATAATATTTAATTTCCTAAAATAACTTTAGGTTAACCAAAGAGAACAATCAAATCACAAGGAAAAGAAAAAACAAAAGAACACAGCATCGAAAAAACATATTTGAAATTCTAGAACGTAAGCCTCTTGTATTTGGTATTATTTCCATAAATAACTAGCATGATGCGGAAATAAAAATTACTAGTTATACCTTGTAGAAAAACCTCTTGATCTTCTACCGTATTCCTCTTCTAACCTCGGACGTTGTGTGGGCAACGATCTACCGAGATGAGAAACCACCAACCACCTTCTTCTCCTCCAAGCAAGGTTTGGCCACAAAGGAAAACTTCACCAAGGAGAAAAACCAAAATACTAACCAAGCTCCAAGAGATGCTAGCTTTCTCTCCTTCTTCTTCTTCTTCTTCTCCAAGTAGTATCCGGCCACCACAAGAGCTCCAAGGGGAAGAGAGAGGTTCGGCCACCACAAGAGGAAGAGAGGGAGAGGATGGCCGGCCACACCAAGGAACAAAAGAGGGAGAGAAATAATAGATATTGTATCTCATGAAGACACCCTCACCCCTTCTTTAATATTCCTTGGCCTAGGCAAATTAGGAAATTTAATTGCAATAAAATTTCCTCAATTTCCTTGACATGATTTAATTGAGAAAAATAAAATAAAATTTCCAAATTAAATCTACATTGGCCGGCCACATCATTGGAGAACAAATTGGACAAGTTTCAATCAACAATTAAAACTTCCTAATTTGTTTCCGGAAATTTTAAAATTAAAATTTCTCTTTAAAAATCTCTACATGGTTAATAAAAGAAATTTCTATAATTTTAATTTTACAACATGTGAATAATTTTTAAAGAGAAAATAAAATATCTCACCAATCTACAAATAAGGAAAGAGATCTAATCTCTTTCTTTAATCTTTTGTAAATTTTACAAGAGAGATAATTTAATTTAAATTCTCTTTAATAAATTATTTCTTCCACATAATAAAAATAAAAATAAAAATTCTTTTTAATTTATTTTGGCCGACCCTACTAGCTTGGGTTCAAGCTAGGGCCGGCCACCCAATCTTATACCTAGGCCGACCCTAGCTTGTTCCCAAGCTAGCTTGGCCGGCCCCTATTGGGTGGGTATAGAAGGTGGGTATAGGTGGGTATAGAACTCTATAAATAAGAGGCTACAATAGGGACCGAGAGGAGGAATTGATTTTGGTCTCCCGATAAAATTAAGCATCCCGTGTTCGCCCCGAACACACAACTTATTTTTATCAATGATAATTCATTCCACTAGAGAACTATCATTGAACTACTGCACCAATACCAAATTACATTTTTGGGCTCCTTCTTATTATAAGTGTGTTAGTCTCCCTGTGTTTAAGATATCGAATGTCCACTAATTAAGTGAGTTACTGACAACTCATTTAATTAATATCTTAGTCCAAGAGTAGTACCACTCAACCTTATCGTCATGTCGGACTAAGTCCACTGCAAGGTTTAACATGACAATCCTTATGAGCTCCTCTTGGGGACATTATCAACCTAGTATCTCTAGGACACAGTTTCCTTCTATAATCAACAACACACACTATAAGTGATACCATTTCCCAACTTATCGGGCTTATTGATTCATCGAACTAAATCTCACCCATTGATAAATTAAAGAAATAAATATCAAATATATGTGCTTGTTATTATATTAGGATTAAGAGCATACACTTCCATAATAACCGAGGTCTTTGTTTCTTTATAAAATCAGTATAAAAGAAACGACCTCAAATGGTCCTACTCAATACACTCTAAGTGTACTAGTGTAATTATACAGTCAAGATAAACTGATACCTAATTACACTACGACCTTCTAATGGTTTGTTCCTTTCCATTTTTGTCGTGAGCTACTGTTTATAATTTATAAGGTACTGATAACATTATCTTCTGCATATGACACCACATGCTATGTTATCTACAATATAAATTAATTGAACAACTACAAACAAATGTAGATAATTTGACCAAATGTGATTCTTTATTCAAGACAAATGTTTACAAAAGCTTAGGTTTTCAGTATACACTCCAACAGTGGTAACCCTATGTGAAAAGTCTTGGCGGGTCGAGTGCTTCAGGAAAAAGTCCTAGGGGGTGGTAACCCTAGGTGGAAAGTCCTGGTGTGGTGAACCAGGTAGAAGACTGGACGGGTCGGGGAGCGAGCATCTAGCAGAAAGTCCGGAAGCATCGAGCGCCAAGTAAAAGTCCAGTCGATCTGGAGGATCATGCTGGCATCAGGTAAATCTCCTGAGTGGAGTAGGTGAAGACTCGTTTCCCGCAGAGGGAACAGTAGGCGTCGGGTAGACCTAGGGTTTCCGGTAGGAATCCGAAATCAGACCCGAACAGTCTAGAGACTGTCAATATCTTATTTATAACTATTATGTGCTAACTTTATTTTGCAGGGTATGTGTTTGGGACTAACACATTTTGTAGGAACAAAGAAGCAACCTTAAGCCTCGGATGAACAGTGCCCGAGGCGCCTCCATGGAGCTTAGAGGCGCCTCAAGTGCAATGCTAAAGGTAGCTACACAGCAGGCTTGGAGGCGCCTCAGACGGAGCTTGAGGCGCCTTGGACCAGGGCCTGGAGGCACCTTGGAGTGGCCATGGAGGCGCCTCAAGCAGGATAAGAGAAGAAGCTTTCAGCGCTGATCCACGTGGCTGATTCGGCTTGTTGGAGGCGCCTTGGATGGTGTTGGAGGTGCCTCCAGCATTGTATACAAGAAGCTCTCAAGCAACAAGTTAATCATTCGATTCCAAAGCAACCTTTCTACATCCTACTGCTCAAGAGATGCCCAGAAGTGCTGTAGCAACACCCCGACGACCCAGAGCGTTAATTTTGCTAATCTTGTTGTCGGTATAATTTATTTTTAGTACACTTAATTGTAAATTCTTTATTGTACCAAACTTTCGATATTATAGTTGTTGCCCACCGGAAGCGATCAACGATCACGGGTCTTGGAGTAGGAGTCGCCACAGGCTCCGAACCAAGTAACCAACTTGTGTTAGCGTTTGTTCTTTTCATTATTTCTACTGCGTTTTGTAGGATCGAAAAGAATTTAAATATCTACACAATAACATGATATTGTCCACTTTGGGCCTAAGCCCTCATGGTTTTACTCTTGGGCTCTCCCCAAAAGGCCTCATTCCAATGGAGATATCTTTTCTCTTATAAACCTATGATCTTTCCCATGCGTTTTCAATATGGGACTATGTTTGCAACCTTGCAACCCAACAATCCCCCCTCAAACAAAGGACCATAGGCTTCTCACGTCCGATTCTTGACCCACCAGGTCTTCCTGCCCCTCGGTCCACCCGACCTACTAGGACTTCCTGCCTGGTGTCTGGTCCTCTTGATCCGAACATAGGAGCCCCAACTTTCTTTGTTCGAGGTCAATATTGTACCCACATGGCTCAATCATACCATAGCTCTTGTGCACAGTCGGCGGTTAAACCTTCTGGCAGTCCGGGCTCTGATACCAATTGTAGGATCGAAAAGAATTTAGATATCTCCACAATAGCATGATATTGTCCACTTTGGGCCTAAGCCCTCATGGTTTTGCTCTTGGGTTCTCGCCAAAAGACATCATTCCAATGGAGATATCTTTTCTCTTATAAACCGATGATCTTTCCCATGTGTTTTCAATATGGGACTATGTTTGCAACCTTGCAACCCAACACGTTTATCTACTCGATATGTTTTAATCGAACGAAATAGTTGTTGGTGCAACCTTAGGTCAAGGTTGACCTGGTTGACCTGACTCGAGTTGACCTGACTCGAGTTGTATTTTGATATTTGACTTAGGAAGATTGTTGGTGCAACCTTAGGTCAAGGTTGACCTAGTTGAGTTGTATTTTGATGTTTGACACTCGTGGAAGAGTTGTATTCTTGATATGGGACAAATGTTTGGGAGATTATTGGTGCAACGTAGGTCAAGGTTGACCTGGTTGACCTGATTCGGGAAAGAGTCCAAGTATAGAGACTTAGCAACGGAAAAAGTCCAAGCAGGGAGCTTGGCACGCGAAAAGTCCAAGTGTGGAGACTTGGCACGGGAAAAGTCCAAGTATGGAGACTTGGCACTGGAAAAGTCCAAGTATGGAGACTTGGCACTGGAAAAGTCCAAGTATGGAGACTTGGCACGGAGAAGTCCTAACTGGGATGTTAGGCAGTGTGGAAAGTCCTGGTGAGTGAAGCCAGGCAGTGGGAAAGTCCTAACTGGGATGTTAGGCAGTGTGGAAAGTCCTGGTGAGTGAAGCCAGGCAGTGGGAAAGTCCTAACTGGGATGTTAGGCAGTTGGAAAGTCCTGGTGAGTGAAGCCAGGCAGTGAGAAAGTCCTAACTGGGATGTTAGGCAGTGTGGAAATCCTGGTGAGTGAAGCCAGGTGAAAGTCCGGGTGAGTGAAGCCAGGCAAAGGAAAATCCAGATGGATCAGGGATGATCGGACATCTAGTGTTGAGGAAAGTCCAAGTAGGTCAAAGGGATTGACCGGACACTTGGCGGGGAATTCTAGCAGGTCGAGGGAGTGACCAAATGCTAGGAATGAAGTATCAACAGGTCGAGGTTGACCGAATGTTGGTTTGGAAGGCTTGGCACTTGGTTCGGGCAAAAACCAAGTCACTAGTTATCTGATTGGTCTGGTGACCGATCAGTAATCGATCAGTGTGCTTAGCTTCGATCGATCTGCGGACCGATCGGCAGGTCTGAGCCAGTCGGGAGGCTGATCGGTCTGTGGACCGATCAGAGCTTCGATCGCGGCATCTGGAGACGATGTCGCGGAAGGAAGAGCTTCAAAGCCAAGAGTTGGGATCGGCGTGGACCGATCATTGATCGGTCCACGCATCGATCGAGTACGCATGCAATTTTACGTACGCGACTGATCGATGCCGGGGACCGATCAGCGCTGATCGGTCCACGCATCGATCGAGTTCTAGCCGCTGCAACGCAACGGCTAGTTTCTTCACTGTCTTCTTCGCGGGTATAAAGGAGACGAGGGCATCTTCCGTGCGGTAGCTTCTTCCTCTTCTCTTCTGTTACTCGGTGCTTGAGCTTTGTTGAGCTCTTCTTCGAAGCTTCGCGTGAGCTTCTTCCTTCGGCTGGGTGATCAGTTGCTGCTGTGGTTGGCGTCCGAGAAGTTGCTTCTTCAACAATCGACAAGAAGGCAAGGGTTGTTTACATTTGTGTATTTACTTCTTGCTTCTCTTGTATTTGTACTCCTTATCTTCTGTTGCAAAGTAGTTGTGTGAGGTTTCTCCACCCATAAGGAGCTCATATTTAGCGGTTCTCCGGGACTCATCCACCGACGGATTCGTGAGGCTTCGTCCACCTTATGGACACGCCGAGGAGTAGGAGTTCATCTCGAACCTCGTTACATCGGTTTGTTTTCTTCTCCTCGGTTTCTTCCTTGTATTTCCGCGACTAACCCTAACTGTAGGAAGAACGCGAGAATTTGGGGCGGCTATTCACACCCCCTCTCTAGCCGAGTACAAATGATCCTAACAAGTGGTATCAGAGCGAGGTCGCTCTTCGACGGATCAACACCCGGGGGAGCACGGGCTAGAGATGGATCTCTATGGAGAAGATGTCACGATTCAACCCTTCTACGAGTCTCACGACAACTTCACATATTGGAAGGTAAGGATGATGTATTTTCTTAGGACTAATATGTTAAATTGGTTTTGTGTACAAGAAGGGTTTTCCCCTCCGATGGATGAGGAAGGAAAACCTATCAAGAAGAAGGAGTGGACGAAAGAGCAAATCCGACAATCCGAAATCAATGACGAGGTAACAAAAATTATTGAATTTGCTTTACCTAATAATGTTTTGTGCAAGATAGATAGGTACAACAACGCCAAGGAATTGTGGAACAATTTGGCAAAATTCCATGAAGAGGAGCCTAGTGAGCCAAGTAGCTCACATCATGGAGGAAGCGAATTGGGAGTTGAGGGCTACTCAACATCCAAGGAAGAAGAGGAGGAGAGCTCTCCGAGCAAGAAGAGGCATCTACCTCCGGAAGGGATGAAGAAGAAAGCTCATCTACATCCACAACCCTAGGTAACTCAAACACTGTGATTTCAAGCAAATTACACATAATGTGTTTTGAGTGTAGGAAGTTTGGGCACTACAAGAGTAAGTGTCCAAAGAGGGTTAGAAAGACTCCACCGGCACCAAAGGTCAAGGAAGCCGGAGTCCCGACATGCAAGAGCAAGAAGCACGTGGTGTGCTTCCAATGCAAGCAACGGGGACACTATAGGAGTCAATGTCCAAGGGGGAGGCAACCTCACAAGGACAAGAGACCAAACACGTGTAAAGGGGGAGCTAAGGCAAACCCTAAGGTAACATTTAAAGCTCATTCTTGCAATTCTAGTAGGATGCATGCTAGTAGTCTTATTGCCATTGTCAATAATGATAAGCATGTTAACACTAGAAATCGATACATGTGCTTAGGAGCCAAGCATGTTGGCCTAGATAAGAACAATTCTAGAAATGCTAACCCTAGAATTAACTCATCTAAGGCTAAGGAAAATCTAGGTAGAAACCCCAAGACAACTAGACATATGCCTAGGAACACCTCAAGAAAGAATGATAAGTTAAAACTTGAGGTTTTAGAGAAAGAAAATCAAGTCTTGAGGTCAAGACTTAACACTCTAGAAAAGACCCTAAAGAATTTAGAGAAGTCAACTCTAGGGTCTAAGGGTCAAATTTCAAAGCCCAAGGACAAGAAAGGTTTGGGTCACAAACCTAAGTCCCAAATGGGCAAACCCACCTATCATAATGTTCCATTCGATTATGGAACAAAAACTAGGGCTAGGGAGACCACCACCAAGGTCACAAGGGGAGTCACCCCTAGAGTTGATCTTGATGAGTCCCAAATGATCAAGGCTTTAAAGCCTAGGAGGGTCATTAGGAGGGTTGCTAGGGAAGTTATCCCTAGTGAATATTTAGTGAACCCAATGAGCTCTAATAGGTATTGGGTTCCTAGGAGCATCTTCTCTACCCCATAGATGGGTTAGAGAGTGTCAACTCTGATTAGAAGGGTAGTTAACCCAACTTTGAGGAAATTGACACTCAAGGAGCATTTTCAAGGTTTTGAGAACTTTTGAAAATGAAATGGAATTATCATTTACTCCTTTGAAGAGTTAAATGTGCCTAAAGATTGGAAATTTCATTTTTAATCTCAATTGGCACAATTTGGGAAAATCTAGAGAACTCTCGAAAAAAAAATGAAACATGCCAAGTTTTGAGGATAAATTTGATCTTTAAGTGGCATGAATTAATCTAGAGTTCAAGAAGTGTCAAAATTAGGTTTTTGGCATTTTGGGGCAATCTAGGATTAAATTTGAAGTTAGCCAAGTGGTTAAGGATACTTAGATAGGTAATCTAGGTATATTTATTTATGCTAAATCTTGCCATGATTGTTTGCCCTCACATGTCATGACATCATGTTTAGTTTTATTATCATTTGAAATGTCATGATAATGCTTAGGCTAGTTTTTATGTCATGTTTATTTAAGTTTCAAACTTTATGCCATGACATCATGACATTGGCACATGTTTTCATTTATGATACCATTTTATGCCATGTCATCATCTCTTGCATTAATAATCAATTGAATTGATTTAAGGATGAAAAACACATTTTGATATTGAGATCAAATTTGTGTTTAGAAAATGCATGAGACCTTACCTAAACCCATATCTCACATTAAAATTGCCATGGATGTGTTTGATACACTTTAGATGTGTGTGAGATATTAGGATCATGAATTAGGATCAAGGTGCATAGTTCTTGTACGTAGATGAGCCTAATTCAAGAATGAGGATCATAGGGAAAGCTTGTGTACAAGTCATGTACATTTAGCCCTAAGATTATGGTCCTAAATTAAAAGGTTTAAAATCATTTTGAAATTGATTTGGAAAACCTTGATGAAGCCATCTTAGTGATTGCATTCATCATTGAACATTGTGATACAAAGTTGAGTTAAACTTGAACTATTTCAAAGTTTTTGAACTTTGTATCAAGATTGAAAAATGGAAGTTATTTTCATAGAAAACTATTTTTCCATGATAGTATATGTTATGAGGAATGTATCCTCAAAATTTCACAATTTTTTGAATTTTCTGGAATTTTCTAGGAGTTTCTGAATTTCGGGAAGGAAATTTCAGAAATCTCCTGTCAGAGTCTGGATCGGTCTGGGGACCGATCCAGGGAAGTCCTGATCGGTCTGTGGACCGATCCAGTGAAGCATGGATCGGTCTGCAGACCGATCCAGTAAGATCCAGAGAGCTTGGTGCGATCTGGTGAAGGCCTGATCGGTCTGGTGACCGATCAGTGACGATCCAGTGCGATCAATGAAGCATGGATCGGTCTGGGGACCGATCCAGGGGGTTTTTGATCGGTCTTAGGACCGATCAGTGCGTGCCAGTTTCTGATTTTCAGCAGGTGTCTGAAATTTCAGCTTTTGGGAGTTGAGTTTCGAGTTTCTAAAGGTTTGAAACTCTCCAAGACATTGTTGGTGCAATGGTCAAGGGGGAGTTGACCTTTAGGGGGAGTTTTTACCTAATTGTCAAGGGGAGTTGACTCTTAGGGGGAGTTTTTACTCCTTAAGACTTTTGAGGATTAGTGACATAGGATTGTCACTAAGTCGATTGTTGAGTTTAGTATCAAGGGGGAAATTAAGAGTTTCAATGAAAGGTATGAGACTTTCATTAGGAGGAAACTCTTGACCTTGATTCTCTCTTTTTGATGTGTGTCAAAAAGGGGGAGAGTGTTGGAGAATGGGAGAATGTTCTAGATAATGTTCAAGGAAGAACATTGAAGAACATTGGGAAACCTAAGTTAGGTTATCGGATTAACCTAAGTTAGGTTATCGGTTTAACCTAACTTGATTATGGTTTTGTCAAACATCAAAAAGGGGGAGATTGTTGGTGCAACCTTAGGTCAAGGTTGACCTGGTTGACTTGACTCGAGTTGACCTGACTCGAGTTGTATTTTGATGTTTGACTTAGGAAGATTGTTGGTGCAACCTTAGGTCAAGGTTGACCTAGTTGAGTTGTATTTTGATGTTTGACACTCGTGGAAGAGTTGTATTCTTGATATGGGACAAATGTTTGGGAGATTATTGGTGCAACGTAGGTCAAGGTTGACCTGGTTGACTTGACTCGAGTTGTATTTTGATGTTTGACTTAGGAAGATTGTTGGTGCAACCTTAGGTCAAGGTTGACCTAGTTGAGTTGTAATTTGATGTTTGACACTCGTGGAAGAGTTGTATTCTTGATATAGGACAAATGTTTGGGAGATTATTGGTGCAACGTAGGTCAAGGTTGACCTGGTTGACCTGATTCGGGAAAGAGTCCAAGTATAGAGACTTAGCAACGGAAAAAGTTCAAGCAGGGAGCTTGGCACGCGAAAAGTCCAAGTGTGGAGACTTGGCACGGGAAAAGTCCAAGTATGGAGACTTGGCACGGGAAAAGTCCAAGTATGGAGAGTTGGCACTGGAAAAGTCTAAGTATGGAGACTTGGCACGGAGAAGTCCTAACTGGGATGTTAGGCAGTGTGGAAAGTCCTAACTGGGATGTTAGGCAGTGTGGAAAGTCCTGGTGAGTGAAGCCAGGCAGTGGGAAAGTCCTAACTGGGATGTTAGGCAGTTGGAAAGTCCTGGTGAGTGAAGCCAGGCAGTGAGAAAGTCCTAACTGGGATGTTAGGCAGTGTGGAAATCCTGGTGAGTGAAGCCAGGTGAAAGTCCGGGTGAGTGAAGCCAGGCAAAGGAAAATCCAGATGGATCAGGGATGATCGGACATCTAGTGTTGAGGAAAGTCCAAGTAGGTCAAAAGAATTGACTGGACACTTGGCGGGGAATTCTAGCAGGTCGAGGGAGTGACCAGATGCTAGGAATGAAGTACCAACAGGTCGAGGTTGACCGAATGTTGGTTTGGAATGCTTGGGACTTGGTTCGGGCAAAAACCAAGTCACTAGTTATCTGATCGGTCTGGTGACCGATCAAGAATCGATGTGCTATCGATCGGTATCGATCGATCGCACCAATCGAAGGTGATCGATGGCGCGAAGACGCCGATCGGCGTGGACCGATCAGAGCTCCTGATCGGTCGTGGCGACCGATCGAGACGATGTCGCGGAAGGAAGAGCTTCAAAGCCAAGAGTTGGGATCGGTGTGGACCGATCCATTTGATCGGTCCACGCATCGACGAGTACGCATGTAATTTTCTCGCATCGACCGCTCGGGGACCGATCAGCGCAGGGCCTGATCGGTCCACAGACCGATCAGGGTTCTAGCCGTTGCAACGCAACGGCTAGTTTCTTCGCTGTTTCTTCTTCGCAGGTATAAAGGAGACGAGGGCATCTTCTGTGCGGTAGCTTCTTCCTCTTCTCTTCTGCTACAGAGCTGCTGTTCTGGTGCTTGAGCTTTGTTGAGCTCTTCTTCGCAAGCTTCGCGTGAGCTTCTTCCTTCGGCTGGGACTCTGACTGAGCTGCTGCTGTGGTTGGCGTCTGAGAAGCTGTTGCTTCTTCAACAGTCGACAAGAAGGCAAGGGTTGTTTACATTTGCTGTGTATTTACTTCTTGCTTCTCTTGTATTTGTACTCCTTATCTTGCTGTTGCAAGAAGTAGTTGTGGCGAGGTTTCTCCACCCATAAGGAGCTCATATTTAGCCGGTTCTCCGGGGACTCATCCACCGACGGATTGGTAGGCTTCGTCCACCTTACGGACACGCCGAGGAGTAGGAGTTCATCTCCGAACCTCGTTACATCGGTTTGTTTTTCTTCTCCTTAGTTTCTTCCTTGTATTTCCGCTGCGACTAACCCTAACTGTAGGAAGAACGCGAGAATTTGGGGCGGCTATTCACACCCCCCCTCTCTAGCTGAGTACGAACGATCCCAACAAGTGGTATCAGAGCGAGGCCGCTCTTCGACGGATCAACACCCGGGGGAGCACGGGCTAGAGATGGATCTCTATGGAGAAGATGTCACGATTCAACCCTTCTACGAGTCTCACGACAACTTCACATATTGGAAGGTAAGGATGATGTATTTTCTTAGGACTAATATGTTAAATTGGTTTTGTGTACAAGAAGGGTTTTCCCCTCCGATGGATGAGGAAGGAAAACCTATCAAGAAGAAGGAGTGGACGAAAGAGCAAATCCGACAATCCGAAATCAATGACGAGGTAACAAAATTATTGAATTTGCTTTACCTAATAATGTTTTGTGCAAGATAGATAGGTACAACAACGCCAAGGAATTGTGGAACAATTTGGCAAAATTCCATGAAGAGGAGCCTAGTGAGCCAAGTAGCTCACATCATGGAGGAAGCGAATTGGGAGTTGAGGGCTACTCAACATCCAAGGAAGAAGAGGAGGAGAGCTCTTGTTCAAGATCGGAGCAAGAAGAGGCATCTACCTCCGGAAGGGATGAAGAAGAAAGCTCATCTACATCCACAACCCTAGGTAACTCAAACACTGTGATTTCAAGCAAATTACACATAATGTGTTTTGAGTGTAGGAAGTTTGGGCACTACAAGAGTAAGTGTCCAAAGAGGGTTAGAAAGACTCCACCGGCACCAAAGGTCAAGGAAGCCGGAGTCCCGACATGCAAGAGCAAGAAGCACGTGGTGTGCTTCCAATGCAAGCAACGGGGACACTATAGGAGTCAATGTCCAAGGGGGAGGCAACCTCACAAGGACAAGAGGCCAAACACGTGTAAAGGGGGAGCTAAGGCAAACCCTAAGGTAACATTTAAAGCTCATTCTTGCAATTCTAGTAGGATGCATGCTAGTAGTCTTATTGCCATTGTCAATAATGATAAGCATGTTAACACTAGAAATCGATACATGTGCTTAGGAGCCAAGCATGTTGGCCTAGATAAGAACAATTCTAGAAATGCTAACCCTAGAATTAACTCATCTAAGGCTAAGGAAAATCTAGGTAGAAACCCCAAGACAACTAGACATATGCCTAGGAACACCTCAAGAAAGAATGATAAGTTAAAACTTGAGGTTTTAGAGAAAGAAAATCAAGTCTTGAGGTCAAGACTTAACACTCTAGAAAAGGCCCTAAAGAATTTAGAGAAGTCAACTCTAGGGTCTAAGGGTCAAATTTCAAAGTCCAAGGACAAGAAAGGTTTGGGTCACAAACCTAAGTCCCAAATGGGCAAACCCACCTATCATAATGTTCCATTCGATTATGGAACAAAAACTAGGGCTAGGGAGACCACCACCAAGGTCACAAGGGGAGTCACCCCTAGAGTTGATCTTGATGAGTCCCAAATGATCAAGGCTTTAAAGCCTAGGAGGGTCATTAGGAGGGTTGCTAGGGAAGTTATCCCTAGTGAATATTTAGTGAACCCAATGAGCTCTAATAGGTATTGGGTTCCTAGGAGCATCTTCTCTACCCCATAGATGGGTTAGAGAGTGTCAACTCTGATTAGAAGGGTAGTTAACCCAACTTTGAGGAAATTGACACTCAAGGAGCATTTTCAAGGTTTTGAGAACTTTTGAAAATGAAATGGAATTATCATTTACTCCTTTGAAGAGTTAAATGTGCCTAAAGATTGGAAATTTTATTTTTAATCTCAATTGGCACAATTTGGGAAAATCTAGAGAACTCTCGGAAAAAAATGAAACATGCCAAGTTTTGAGGATAAATTTGATCTTTAAGTGGCATGAATTAATCTAGAGTTCAAGAAGTGTCAAAATTAGGTTTTTGGCATTTTGGGGCAATCTAGGATTAAATTTGAAGTTAGCCAAGTGGTTAAGGATACTTAGATAGGTAATCTAGGTATATTTATTTATGCTAAATCTTGCCATGATTGTTTGCCCTCACATGCCATGACATCATGTTTAGTTTTATTATCATTTGAAATGTCATAATAATGCTTAGGCTAGTTTTTTTGTCATGTTTATTTAAGTTTCAAACTTTATGCCATGACATCATGACATTGGCACATGTTTTCATTTATGATACCATTTTATGCCATGTCATCATCTCTTGCATTAATAATCAATTGAATTGATTTAAGGATGAAAAACACATTTTGATATTGAGATCAAATTTGTGTTTAGAAAATGCATGAGACCTTACCTAAACCCATATCTCGCATTAAAATTGCCATGGATGTGTTTGATACACTTTAGATGTGTGTGAGATATTAGGATCATGAATTAGGATCAATGTGCATAGTTCTTGTACCTAGATGAGCCTAATTCAAGAAATGGAGGATCATAGGGAAAGCTTGTGTACAAGTCATGTACATTTAGCCCTAAGATTATGGTCCTAAATTAAAAGGTTTAAAATCATTTTGAAATTGATTTGGAAAACCTTGATGAAGCCATCTTAGTGATTGCATTCATCATTGAACATTGTGATACAAAGTTGAGTTAAACTTGAACTATTTCAAAGTTTTTGAACTTTGTATCAAGATTGAAAAATGGAAGTTATTTTCATAGAAAACTATTTTTCCATGATAGTATATGTTATGAGGAATGTATCCTCAAAATTTCACAATTTTTCAAATTTTCTGGAATTTTCTAGGAGTTTCTGAATTTCGGGAAGGAAATTTCAGAAATCTCCTGTCAGAGTCTGGATCGGTCTGGGGACCGATCCAGGGAAGTCCTGATCGGTCTGCGGACCGATCCAGTGAAGCATGGATCGGTCTGCAGACCGATCCAGTAAGATCCAGAGAGCTTGGTGCGATCTGGTGAAGGCCTGATCGGTCTGGTGACCGATCAGTGACGATCCAGTGCGATCAATGAAGCATGGATCGGTCTGGGGACCGATCCAGGGGGTTTTTGATCGGTCTTAGGACCGATCAGTGCGTGCCAGTTTCTGATTTTCAGCAGGTGTCTGAAATTTCAGCTTTTGGGAGTTGAGTTTCGAGTTTCTAAAGGTTTGAAACTCTCCAAGACATTGTTGGTGCAATGGTCAAGGGGGAGTTGACCTTTAGGGGGAGTTTTTACCTAATTGTCAAGGGGAGTTGACTCTTAGGGGGAGTTTTTACTCCTTAAGACTTTTGAGGATTAGTGACATAGGATTGTCACTAAGTTGATTGTTGAGTTTAGTATCAAGGGGGAAATTAAGAGTTTCAATGAAAGGTATGAGACTTTCATTAGGAGGAAACTCTTGACCTTGATTCTCTCTTTTTGATGTGTGTCAAAAAGGGGGAGAGTGTTGGAGAATGGGAGAATGTTCTAGATAATGTTCAAGGAAGAACATTGAAGAACATTGGGAAACCTAAGTTAGGTTATCGGATTAACCTAACTTGATTATGGTTTTGTCAAACATCAAAAAGGGGGAGATTGTTGGTGCAACCTTAGGTCAAGGTTGACCTGGTTGACTTGACTCGAGTTGACCTGACTCGAGTTGTATTTTGATGTTTGACTTAGGAAGATTGTTGGTGCAACCTTAGGTCAAGGTTGACCTAGTTGAGTTGTATTTTGATGTTTGACACTCGTGGAAGGGTTGTATTCTTGATATGGGACAAATGTTTGGGAGATTATTGGTGCAACGTAGGTCAAGGTTGACCTGGTTGACCTGATTCGGGAAAGAGTCCAAGTATAGAGACTTAGCAACGGAAAAAGTTCAAGCAGGGAGCTTGGCACGCGAAAAGTCCAAGTGTGGAGACTTGGCACGGGAAAAGTCCAAGTATGGAGACTTGGCACGGGAAAAGTCCAAGTATGGAGACTTGGCACTGGAAAAGTCTAAGTATGGAGACTTGGCACGGAGAAGTCCTAACTGGGATGTTAGGCAGTGTGGAAAGTCCTGGTGAGTGAAGCCAGGCAGTGGGAAAGTCCTAACTGGGATGTTAGGCAGTGTGGAAAGTCCTGGTGAGTGAAGCCAGGCAGTGGGAAAGTCCTAACTGGGATGTTAGGCAGTTGGAAAGTCCTGGTGAGTGAAGCCAGGCAGTGAGAAAGTCCTAACTGGGATGTTAGGCAGTGTGGAAATCCTGGTGAGTGAAGCCAGGTGAAAGTCCGGGTGAGTGAAGCCAGGCAAAGGAAAATCCAGATGGATCAGGGATGATCGGACATCTGGTGTTGAGGAAAGTCCAAGTAGGTCAAAGGGATTGACCGGACACTTGGCGGGGAATTCTAGCAGGTCGAGGGAGTGACCAGATGCTAGGAATGAAGTACCAACAGGTCGAGGTTGACCG